>NW_027263224.1:40168-62794 GCF_902827115.2 Pseudochaenichthys georgianus
GTGTGTGTGTGTGTGTGTGTGTGTGTGTGTGTGTGTGTGTGTGTGTGTGTGTGTGTGTGTGTGTGTGTGTGTGTGCATAATCAGCAGAAGCTACGTAAAGAGTTTGTTTTCAACAAGGGTGTGACTTTGGTTCGAGGGGGGGCACAAAGCAGGGGTCCTCCCCAATGAGACATGTTCTCGATGTGATTCCATTTCCTGCCTTTCTACCAATACATTAGGGACTGTGGTGTTAACAAGGCCGAGAGAAGAGTGTAGTGTGTGTGATGAGAGGTGGCTCTCGTGTCCTCTCCATGTGAACCTGATGTGTTTCTTTACATTGAAGTTAAAGCATCAATCTGGTGCACTTTGAAGCCACATGGAGAGATGTGTGGATACAGCTCTCAACAAGTACCCCCTGATCAGCGCACACACTATATGTTAGGGGGAAAAGCCTATATAAAGAGGTACAACATCAAGAGGTTTTAACATCATGCAATAACACTAACAGGAGCACCTGTCCCACCTCCGAGCCCTTTTCACACGACTCAACGAACACGGATTAATCATCAATCCTGCAAAGTGCCAGTTCAGGGTGTCGGACATCGATTTCCTGGGGCACCGCGTCACCAAGGGCGGTGCGACACCTCTGCCAGCGAAGGTGGAGGCTGTTGCGGCTTTTCCTCGCAGCCCGGTCGCTCCGTGAGTTTCTGGGGATGGTGACCTTCGACCACCGTTTCATCGCCCGGGCCGCACACATCATGCGGCCGCTGTATGAAGCGTTGAGAGGCAAGACCCCCGTCCAGGAGATCGACTGGACAGCAGAGGCGGACGGCGCTTTTGCTGAGGTCAAGACCGCGTTGGCTCAGGCGGCTTTGCTGGCACACCCATCATCTACGGCTCCCATTTCCATCACCACGGACGCGTCGGACTACGCGGTCGGCGCAGTGCACGAGCAGTGGGTGGAGGGCGCTTGGCAGCCGCTCGCCTTTTTCAGCCGCCAGCTGACGCCTAGAGAACGCAAATACAGCGCTTTTGACCAGGAGCTCCTCGGACTTTATTTGGCCGTGCGGCACTTCCGTTTCATGCTGGAAGGCCGTGAATTTACGGCGTTTGTCGACCACAAGCCGCTCACCTTCGCCATGTCAAAAGTGGCGGAGCCTTGGTCGGCACGTCAGCAGCGGCAGCTGTCCTACATATCGGAGTTCACTACGGACATTAAGCACGTGGCTGGCAAGTCGAACCTGGTTGCTGATTGCCTCTCCAGAGTCGTCATCGGTGCCGTCCAGTTGGGCCTGGACTATACTCGCATGGCGGCGGACCAGGTCACAGATCCCGGCGTCCAGGCTCTGAAGGTGGAGGGCGCGGGGCTGCATGGAAGCTGCCCATATACACGTTCTCCTGGCGAGACCTCAAATCATCTTCGTATATCTATCAAACTGTAGATCCTACACATCCACTGGACGTGGATTATAAAAGTACAATATACACTTCTCGCTAGAAATCTAATAAAAAAGCATTTTAATGGCCAAACTATTTAGGATTTTCCAGAGAGGGTTATTTGTGAATAAACGACCCTCCGGAGCGTTTGCAATCGACAGGAGCATGTTGTTTCTTACACGACCACTAGAGGTGCTACACTTTAAAACGTGACTCTGGATCGTATTTAGCTGCTGAACAATCGACCTATATGGTCGTTTTTTGTAGGAGGACAGGCTGTTAATACACCGCCTCCGACTCCCTTTTCCTGGCACTACAACTGTTGCTTTAACTCTGAACATGTGACTTCTCTGTATGAACGTGTTCTTCTCAGCTCGAGTAAACTGGTGGAATGACTCCAGAGTGAGTTCACTGACGTGTTCCTGAGACGATAGGAAACTCTGTTGACCTTCTCTTCTGATTTCTCCTCAGGACTCCAGGCTGAAGGAGAACTCACCTCAACAGGTAACGAGCTCACTTTATTCACCCTGTTACTCTCTAAGTGATTCCAGCCTGTAAACATTTATCTCGAAACATGATGTATTTAAAGACTTCACCACTAACTGATCCTAGTTTCATCATTTATCATTCTACCATGTTTGTGAAGCCAGGATATACTTCAAAGGTCAACAACAAACCATCATCACCTTTTCATCACCACCACTTTCCATGATTATACTAAATACCATCAGATCATCACATTGAAAAGGAATCTAACTGCTGCGTTTACAGCGTGGCTCTAACACCACGCTGCCCGTCGTGTCCCTATTTCAGGCACTGCAGCCTCGGATGTCCGACCGCTAGGATAGCAAAACGGAGTGTGTGGGCTGGTAGAACCCCAGAGCAGTATCTAAACTGCCCCTGGAGGAGAAACCCCGTGTCCTTGGGAGACCCCTTGGTAATTAGGGCGGCTTCAGGATCCCACAATCTGTAACCCCCAATTTGTATCCCTTATACCAATTAAAACAATCAAAGTAACATCAAACCCAGCCAGAGTCAAACATTAATATCACAGCAGTGACTTTACCACATCAGCAGAGCGTATGTTTCAACATCAATCAAAACCACATCACCCACAGTAACCAATGTGAAACTACAGTTTCACCTTAGCAGAGTTTCTATTCCCCTTAAACAATTTAGAATCCAAATCATCAACTAATGTCAGCCTTTTCCAAGGAAGGGTGTTCTTACCTCACTCTGAGCAGATACCCTCAGAGACCACGAGAGAGACCAGGAGTTGGGTCGAAATGTACAAACCGGTTTTATTAAGGTTTTAACAAAAATAGCGGATTTACAAGAATCCAAAAAATAAGAAAAGACAAAATACAAAAGCAACAGGTTCACAAGTCAAATGTCCTAATAAAGCCTTCTAAAAGAGCCTTTTACTTAATGAACAATTACAAATGTAAAGTTAAAATAAAACAAATAAAGACTTATAGTAATAATATGCAATTTTAACGAGAGGGAATATGAACATGTTCATGAAAGCAGAACACATTGTCAATGTCATGTTTAGAATCAAGTTTTTTCTTGAAACATTTAATTTCAAATATGCAAACTTTTTACTTTAATAAACAGAGACTTCATTTATTAGCAGAGACAATAAGGACAGCTTGTCTCTACGATTCTCTGGCCCAGGGAGTTGGTTCGAGTCCTTTGCATAGTCCGCCTGCATCCTGTGCTTCATTGTCTTCATACCCGCGGTAACCGCTCTCAAGGTGTCAAAAGCCACAAGCGCAACCACAACACATAAAAGCCAAAAGCTAATTCTTGTCAAAGTTTAAAAAGCAAACTTATCTCGAAACAATTGAATATTATCATAAAGTCACACAAAAATAAAAGAATATAATGATTAACAATCATATCAGAAAACATACTGAGTATATAAGTGGGCTTAAACAAGTAAAGGTAAAGTTCTGTCTCTCCATGATGTACTGTCACTGTCTCAGGTCCAGAGAGCTGTGAGAGTATGTAAGGGCGGGGGTGCTGCTCTCTATCTCTGAGCTGCAGGTCAAACCACATCAACATCCGGTGCTTAACCTGCAGCAAGGAGGAGAGTCAAACAAGGAGACATCTCCCTCTAAGCCAGTGGTTCTCAAACTTTTTCTGTCATTCCCCACTTTGAACAGGTGGGCCTTTTCAAGCCCCACCTGTTCCTCATCGCTCCAATAAAATGGTAGGCCAAGCTTAAAATTGTCAAATGTATCGGTCTATAACAGGGGTTAACTTTTTTTAGGATGAGGGTTACTTTCAAAAAATAAAACAAGTCGTGAGCTACTTTTACTCCTCTTTTTTTGCAGTGTATATATTTAGCACATTTTAACATTATTATATGCTACCTTTAACCTTTGAGTGCTGTTTGGGTCTGTGGGACCCGTTTTCAGTGTTTACTAAAATAAAATGTATGCAATTTAATTATTTTAACCTGCTTTATTTGGTGGTGATGTCACATCCTCGAGGGTCCGGGGGCATGCACCCCCAGGAAGATTTTTTTTAAATGTTGAAGTTGAATGCATCAATCTGGTGCACTTTGAGCTAGGGCTGCTCAATTAAATCGTATTTTAATCGCAATTACGATTTTGGCTTGCAACGATTATGAAAACAACATAATCGAAATAAAACGATTTTATTTATTTTTTAAATAGGTTTTTCAGTTGAATTATACTTAAAGTTCAGGGTAATCAACTGTTAAAAACATACTTTTCAAATTATTTTCTTCAATAAATTGATGTTTTTCAAAGTAAATGGTTAATCGTTTTTAATAATCGTGATATGAATTATTGACCCAAATAATCGAGATTATGATTTTTGCCATAATCGAGCAGCCCTACTTTGAGCCCAACATGAATTTATGGATACAGCTCTCAACACTCAGATGAAAGGGAGCTGTATACTTTTCAATAATCCAAACATCTTTAGAATATGATCACAACAAATCATTTAAACTTGTTTATTCTTATCTTATGTTACCTAGTTAGCATTCTTTCTTTTTATTTATGCATATTTGACTAATCACTCCCCTTTTAAACTTTTTACTGTCCTATAGTACACATTGGAATGATTTCTTACTTTATTTTGTACAACTTTATTAAATAGATAAAGGTGTGCTCTCTCTCTCTCTCTCTCTCTCTCTCTCTCTCCACATTGCTTTTCTTCCCGACTGCAACGCTGTTGTGTGTGTCTGTGAGAGCGTTTCACACGTGTGTATGAGAGATTTTTACCAGTGGCGAGCCTGTCTCTGAGGTCCTAAGATATTCTACAAAATAATATTTAAAAACATTAAAACAAATTATATTTTTCTTTATATATTTTTTTTAAATATGTTTTTAGTTATATTTGTCATTAGTTTTACCAAAAATAACTTGATTAAATTGTATTTAAAATAACATTTCCAAAGAAATAAATCCTTTGAATCTGCCTATTCAGTTTCTGTTTTAATGTGAAGGGTTACATGAAAGAAGCTCGTCTCTGGGAGGTGAAGACAGGAGCTGATTGGACGTCCAGCTATGAATTCACAGAGGGCCAGCTATAGTAACTGAACGAGAGTAATGTCAAATGATAGTACAATTGACCAATCATATCTTCCCTCTAAATCGCGGACTTTATGACAAGTTCCGCCCGCTGTGAAACGTTTCTTGTTTCCATAGCAACAACAACTGTCAACAGCGTAAACTTGCCTTCAAAATAAAAGCATGCCAAATTACACTTAAGACATACAACTGCAACGAAAGTAACAAACACAATGCAATATCCTTTTCAATTTCAAAGAACACAAATTGGGTTATCTACAGGTGTTGTTTTGTGTGGTAGAGGGTCGCTTTTCATTGATACGTTTTTCACCCCTGTTTTGATATTCCACCAGTGTATAAATAATAAATAAATGTGAAAAAAATGTAAAAAAAATATTTGAATTTTTTTTTTTTTAAATAATTTTTTTTTTTTTTTCGCGACCCACCTATCACATCTCTGCGCCCCACCGGTGGGGCGCACCCCACACTTTGAGAAACGCTGCTCTAAGCAGATCTGAACATTTTCTTTATAATTGTTTTCTTAAGCAGCTTTTATGGATAAAGATTTTTAGCAAAGTTGGGAGAGGAGGAATCCTGTTGATCCACCGGAGCCAAGGCAAGTTTATTTATACAGCACCTTTCAACACAAGGCAATTCAAAGTGCTTTACAAAAAATGAAAGACATTCAGGCCGTCACAGCCCCCCCCCCATCGGAACCCTGGTACCTACACACAAACGAAAACACCCCACAAAGAACATGGCGCCCACAACAACGAAGAAAAACAAACAAGTCACCGACTAGTTCAGCTAACTATAACGCGTTACATTTTTCTACCCTTTTTTTTCCTTCTTTTTTTTCTTTCCCGCCATGCTCCGGAACCTGGAAGACACCCCGACCTGGTAAACCGGTTCGCCAGCAAAATACGCGACACTCTCCTGAAGCGAATACCCCTGAGCACGAGCTCTCACCTCACCACCACGAAGAACTCTCTCCCTTAGACCCTCCAGAGACGCATCAGGACGCCGTTCCTCCACCAGCTCAGCGTGAGAAACCGACCAGGGAATCTCGAGACACGTCACCCCATGCTGCGGTGAGGCCTCATCGATTTCAGCTGTGCTCATGACCTCTGTCTGCCCGCGTTTCATTCCCCGTGTCACAGCGCATGCTTTAAACACGTCAGGGTACTCAGTTTCGCTCTTGTCTGGCTTAATACTAACCAGGGGCACTGGCGCCATAATAGCAGGAGGTGCCCCATCAGCCCACACATGACTACCTGCAATGTCGTTACCCAGTATCATCGTGACCCCATCTATGGGCAGAGCGGGCCGCACGCCAACCGCTACTTCACCCTGAAACAGATCCGAACACAGCATCATTTTATGGAGAGGCACCTGAAGAACATTTCATCCGATTCCAAGTGTCGGAATGAACAACCCCATGTATGTGTCCTCTGAAAATGGTAAGGCAGATGCCAAAATGAACGAATGAAATGATCCAGTGTCTCGTAATATTTTCACCCGCACCTTCTCATCGTTCCCCACCAGAGAAACAAAACCTTCAGTCATGAAAGGCAGATAAGACTGTAGTTCTGGGCTAGACCCCTGTGGTTTCAACTCACCGTCTAAACACCCAGTCACCTGCTCAGCGACAGGTGCCACGAACATTGCTGGCCTGGGACTACCACGAGTCCCTTCCTGCTCAGCTTTAGCCCTAAATGCATTGCAGTCTTTTCTCCAGTGCCCTCGCTCATGACAGTAATGACGCACATTGTCAGGCTCACGTGCACCACGTACATACCCATTGTCCTGCCCAGCAGGTCTCACTGGACGACCAGACCACGCTCCCACACCCAAGGAATTTCCACTGTGACTGCCTTGTACGGCAGCACCTCCCCCAACGTGTGTCAAAACATAGTCATCTGCTAACGCAGCAGCTTCAGCAGCTGTCCTGACTGCGTGCTCACTGATATACACTGCAATGTGCTCCGGTACAGAATTGTTGAATTGCTCCAAAATAACGAGATCCCTCAACGCCCCGTGAGAATCAACGTCAGTTGCCGCACACCAGCGATCGAAATGAGTGGAAATATCCCGAGCAAACTCAAGGTGAGATTTATCCCCTCTCTTCCAATTCCTAAACCTCTGACGATAAGCTTCAGGCACCAGCTCGTAAGCCCTGAGAACGGCAGATTTAACTAAATCATAGCGCAAATAGTCACTGCCACTTAAAGATGAATAAGCCTCCTGAGCCCTCCCGGTTAACACACACTGTAACAATAACACGCGAGTGGCCTCAGACCACCCCCTTACACCTGTGAGACATTCAAACATTGGAAAAAAATTCCGGATCCTTCTCATTAAACCTGGGAACCAACTTCAAATCATTTAAGTCATCCACTGACCTCCCTGGGGCCCCGCTTTGACTAGCTGAATAATCAGGAAACAGGACATCAGCCGCTACTTTGCCCTCTCTAATTAATTCCAGTTTCTCCCTCTGAAACTCCAACTTAGCCTGCTCAGTTTCCTGCCTCAATTTCTCCAAGGACACCGCTCTTTCCAGCTCAATGCCCTGTCGCATCTTCTCCACGGCCAACTCCTTTTCCGTCTCCAACTCTAAGCGTAATCTGAGTAACTCCTTCTGTTGCTCGAAACTCAAAACCGCACTTTGACCCGCCATTTCTTTTGTGCGCCCGGGGACAGGAGTATCAAACACTTTACTTTTCAACAAACAAGCCCTCAAATTCGCTTTCACCGACTCTTTCACTCTTTTATCGCCAACTTCAAACCCATAATACTGAGCTATGTTCACCAATTGTTCCGTGGTGCACTGATCCAAGAAACCTTCAGAAGGTGCAGCCACAAACGCCCCCACAATATCCTCCATGTTTACCCAATAATAGCTATTTACACAGAGGAAATGCAATTTCTTAGCCCACCTGTGCACACAGTAGGAATGAGCAGCCCCGCTAGCTGACTTCCTAATCACAAACTTACTACATAACTCCCCCCCTAGTCTTCATGAGGCGTAGCGGTGGGTACTTACGCACTTAAAGCCCGCTGGACCGAGAGAGGCGACCAGGTAATCGGCAACCCCCCTGAACCACGGAAGTGCTCCCGAGCAAGTTAAGGGAAAAAGGAAAGTGAAGCTCTAACCGCTGTACCTCAACACTATCAAAGCCCCCCCGGACGAAACCCAAAGGGGAAACGCCTCTTGAACCTACCAGGGGAAACACTCCTACAGGTATTGTACACAGGCGGGACCACTACCTCCTATTTTTCAGCGAATATTTAAGAGAACAGATCACCGCTATCGGACAAAAACACATCTCATCAAATCTCACAAACCTGGGACCATACGCGTTCCAAAATAACGCCTAGGCACCCGTAGAGTGCATCCACAACACCATATAAGGCCATATACATCACTGTCCTCAGAGGGAATCCCTTCCAAAAAATAAGGCTACCAACTAGCCACGAACACAGGCTAACTCAGGCACAGCTAACGCCAAAACAATCCAACCAACTCCCGGTTCATACTCACGATAGACGAGCCCCCAGTTGTTATGACCGGCTCGTAGGCCACAACGGAAAGATGACAAGACGTACACGAGTTTCCAAAAACCACGGCACATTTATTGCGGTTGTTCAGTATAAGTACAAGATGGATGGGCGAGGGGAGAGGATCGCCGTGTTACTCCTCCTGCGGCCAGCTTGGAGAGAGTCAGGGCCGCCATGTGACTCCGGGCAGCTGGGCTTAATAGCACCTCGGCTCCGGCCAGGTGTCCGCGATCGCGCTGATTGGCCTCTTCAGCTCCACCCCACCGTAAGACCTGTAACACACCTGCACACAGGCTCTGGGGCCGTCAGAGTAGTTTCAGGGCCAACCTTCATCTTAAAGGTGAATTTGATCAGGAACAAACATAATGTTGTCATGTACAGTAGTGCTTGTTGAAGCAGTCCACATCTGAACAAAACACCTGAAACTATCGCGACAGCTAGAATAATAAGAAAAGCCAAAAGTCCCCACTTAGCTTTATTGAAAGCATAGAATATTTTTAGCCGTAAATCATTCACAAATGTCTTCTTCATTTGACCAAAGACAGAATGCATTGGATCCTATATTGAACTAGCAGACAAAACTGCTCTGACTCGCAGGTCCTTCATGTCTCCCCATCCCACGTGCAATGACAGCTAGATATTGCTGCCTTATCCTGAGGTGGCCAAGTGTCAACTGAGCCTCTGCTGACGCTCCAAAGAGCAGTCTCTGCACAGTAACACTCTGCCTCCCTCTCTTTCCGAGACGAGGCTATCCTGTGGAGGATTCAAAGACGGCCCATTAGGGAGCCGTGCCATCTTACCATGGCAGTAACAACTCTACCAATTACACATTCACCGGGAACATACGGTCCCCACTCCAAAGGCTCCATCTCTCTTCACGAAGGTATCCTTGCTTGGCCATATAGGCACCCAGTAGGGCTTTCCCCACTAGATGAGACCTCAAACCCCGTCCCTGGACCAGGGTTACCAGCCCCCCAATGTATTCGCTAGTGCAGTCTGTGGCAGGGCCAGTATCTGTCTCTCTGATCTGTGTGCAGTGTACTTAGGCAAAATGTGTCAAGCTCAACAGTATTATTTGTATTTACCTGCACTACGGTGTCTTCTCCCTCAGTTTTAATATTAATAATACATTTAATTTCTAAGCGCTTTTTCAGCAACACCATTAGTTTCAGGTTTATAAGAGACGGACTCGATTTGTGTGACACCGCGTGATTCTAACAAATCTTGAACATCAAAGTTCTTAAAATGTTTTCCATGATCTATTCTTAAACATCAGCACTGAAGTGTCTATTGGGTGTGTGTGATAATGTGACGCGGGTGAGTTTCCGTCTTTCGAATACTCCTGAACGCGCACACTCGAGACAACCTTTCCTTAAGTGTATCACTGTCTCCCTTGCCTCAGGTATATCAATCCTTTGGCTTTTCATACACATGCCCACTCTATCTGCCCCTACATGAGCTAAGTCTTGTGTATTTCCTAATACGTTAAGGTGGTTGGCGGTGGAACTCTCAATCTGTCTCCTTCTTTCCATTCCCCAGGTATAATAAGACGCAATGACCCCAGGCTGGCTGGCCGCTCCCTCGCTAACTTATCAACCTCCCTGTTTCCTCTATCGGGTTTCCTAACCCTCACTTTCTCTCTAAGAAAACCTTGTTCCTTATCTCTTAGCTTGTATCCCTTTTTCAGGAGCTGAGTATATAAGTGGGTTCAAACAACACAAAGCTAAATGGCTTAACAGCATTATCATAAGTGGTCAAAAATGTATAGTAACAAACAAGCTCATCGAACAGGAGGGTTATCCGTTTAGGCGGAAGTACGCTGGAGAGGACGCTGGCGCTTCTTTGTTCTCCGCTTTTCCTACGCCTCAGAGTTTTTATCTGCTTTTAAGCAATTTTTGTTCTGCTTTTAAGCTATAGTTATATGGCTAAACCTTTAGTCTGTTTAACAAGTTCTTTTATATCTTAAACCTCGTGATTATTGACGGTTTTGGACCTGACGGCTGTCGGGACTCACCTGCTGTATCGCCCAAATTCGCCGACTATCTCCAGCTGACTGCTTGCTTCTCTCCCGCTCCTAGTGTGATAGCAGGCGGACTCCCAAGCCTCTGTTTCATTCCCAGACGTGAGGTATACTAACGGGATAGCCTTCCAGCTGTCTCGTTGCTGTTAGCCCTCGCTGCTAAGCACAGCTACCAAACTTGTTCGGCGCCCGACCTGTTGACATGTTAAGGTTTTCTATTCCCCAACTCCTGAGATTCAACCACTCCAACGCTCCAATCTGCACCTCAGTCATTAAACAACTTGGACTTCTTCGTCGGCATCGCTATATCCAACGAAGCCAAAGAAGAAGACAAACTGTATATTCCCAGCACGGAGATGCAGAAATTCCATCCATCCACTCTGTCTGCCGTCGTGTCGCACATCTGACGCGTCATCAGAGCCCGGTCACGGCGGGGTCAAATCGCGCCAGAAATATCGCAAGACCGCTGCATGAATGCACGGAGAGCATCGCGAGACCGCCACACACGAAGGAGTCTGGAAAACGTGGAGTGGATTAAAGCCTACTCCGGCCCCGACAGAGACTCACCACATCTTCCAAAGTCAAAATAGAACTTCTGAATACACAATCCCTCAGTAATAAAGCATCCTTCATTCAAGACCACATCACTGATGAGAAAATGGACTCCATGTGCCTCACGGAAACCTGGCATCAGCCAGAGGTTTACTCCACCCTCAATGAAGCTTGCCCTCCTAGCTACAGCTACTTGGAGAAAGCCTGCAGCACTGGTCGTGGTGGAGGCCTAGCTGTCATCTACCGAAAGGAATTGGAACTGTCACTCCTGCCCCTGCCTGTATTGTCCTCTTTTGAATGCCTTGCATTTAAATATAAACCCCCCTTCGCCCTGACAATACTTCTGATCTACTGGCCACCCAAACACAATTCAGCTTTCATCCCAGAGATACAAGACCTTCTCACTACGCTATGCACAACCTCTGCCAATATTATCATACTTGGAGATTTTAATATTCACGTCGACTCCCCCTCCTGCCACTTTGGCACTGAGTTTCTGCTACTTCTGGATTGCCTCAATCTGACACAGCATGTTGATGTCCCCACGCACGCCGAGGGCCACACGCTCGACCTGGTCAACACAAACTCCGCCCCCATCAGCAATCTGCTAGTGTATGACCTGGGTGTGTTTGACCACAAGACCATCTCTATGGAGCTCTTTGTCCAGTCCCCACTCAGCAAGCCCAAACACCAAATCCGCTTCAGGAACCTGAGGAACATCAACCCGGACACCATGAACCTGGACCTCCAGAATCTTTCTTCCGCCAACTTCTCATCAGTAAATGAGTCAGTTGCATATTAAAACCAGTCCCTTAACAGTCTCCCTCCAGGATGGTCACTTTCTCACGCTCAGCCCCTTGGTACACCGGCGAGCTGCAGAGAATGAAGACAGCTGGGCGTGTCCTTGAGCGGCGGCTCAAGGCCTCAGGACTCACTGTTCACCGGTTAGCCTATCGTGAACACCAGAAGGCCTACGCACAGTCCCAGTACTACTCCTCCATCATCAACAACAGTACTGGAAACTCCAAGCAACTCGTCTCCACCATAAACCACCTCCTCAAACTCCAAAGTCCTCTACACTCCGACTCCAATGAGAAGCAGTGTGGCAACTTCGCCGCCTTCTTCACAAACAAAGCTGACACCATCCGCTCGATCCTCTCTAGCCCCTCTGCACCTCCAGTTCCAACTGCTGACCCACAGCCTGGGACAACCCATTCTCTTCACTGTTTCACGGACATCTCTCAGCGAGAGGTTGAGGGCATCGTTAGGAGGATGAAGCCCTCCACCTGTGTCCTGGACCCCCTTCCGTCAGCTCTTGTGAAATCGTACACCTGTACCATGAGCCCCAGGGTCACTAAGATCGTAAACCTCTCTCTCCAGGCTGGCCATGTCCCCTCTGCCCTAAAAACCGCTGTCATCAAACCTCGTCTCAAAAAACCTCGTCTCGCCTTCCTGTTCTATCAAAGGTGCTGGAAAAACTAGTTTCTGCTCAGCTCCAGGACCACCTAAACTCCAACAACCTATTTGAGAAGTTCCAGTCTGCTTTCCGCTCAGGCCACAGCACAGAAACTGCCCTGGTCAGGGTCACCAACGACCTGCTGATGACGGCTGATGCTGGCTCTCCCTCTCTCCTCATCCTCCTCGATCTCACTGCAGCTTTCGACACCGTCGATCACGGCATTCTCCTCCATCGTCTGCACTCCACCATCGGACTCTCTGACTCTCCCTTTGATTGGTTCAGATCATACATCACCGGGAGAACAGAGTACTTCTCCTTGGGCGAGGCAGAGTCGGGTACCCACAACGTCACCTGTGGTGTCCCTCAAGGATCAGTTCTCGGCCCCACCCTTTTCACACTCTACATGCTCCCCCTTGGCTCTATCATCAGCCGACATGGAGTATCATTCCATTGTTACGCTGATGACACCCAACTGTACCTCAGGATCAACCCTACCTCCTCTGCAGCCCTGCCTTCACCCACACTCACTGCCTGCCTGGAGGAGATACAGGTGTGGATGAAGCAGAACTTCCTGAAACTCAACAGCTCCAAGACCGAAGCCATTATAGTTGTCACCCCACACCAGGTTCGGTCCTCCACCATCACCACCATCACCTTCTCCGGCCAGGACATTACCCTCTCCTCAATAGTCACCAACCTGGGTGTGAAAATTGACGCCCATCTGACCTTTGAGGCTCACATTAAACAGCTGTGCAAGAACTCCTTTTACCAACTCAGGAACATCGCCAAATTCCGCCCACACTCACTCTGTCTGATGCCGAAAATCTGGTCCACGCCTTTGTCTCCTCCAGGCTGGACTACTGCAATGCACTCCTCATCGGGATCCCTAACAAAAGCATCCAGAAGCTCCCATTCTTTCAGAACAGCGCTGCTAGGATCCTGATGAGGGTGCGCAAATACGATCATATCACCCCCATCCTTAAAGCACTACACTGGCTCCCTGTGGAACTGAGGATCGAATTCAAGGTCTCCGTCCTCACCCACCAGTGTGTCCATGGAACTGCCCCTCCCTACCTCAAGGAACTCCTCATCTCCCATACCTCCTTGCGGACCACCCGCTCCAGCAACTCCAACTTCCTCAAACCCCCCAGGACTAAGCTCCGTACTATGGGAGACCGGGCCTTCTGCTCGGCTGCTCCCAGTCTGTGGAATGCTCTCCCCGACCACATGAGAGCACCACAGACCGTGGAGGCTTTTAAAAAAGGCCTCAAAACCCATCTTTTCAGTCGAGCCTTTGCCTAGACCTTTTTACCACCCTTTTATTTTATTTGTATTTCTATTGTTTGTTTTTTATTAATTCTACCGTGCTGTGTGATGTTTATTTATACTGTTCATGCTCACTGCTTGTAGCACTTCGGGATTTGAAATTAAATATGAAGTGCTCTATAAATGAAACCCATTTATTATTATTATTATGATGTTAAAAATAAATCAAGATACTCTGCACTTTTAACGGCACAATGTCGGCAGGTCAGTTCCACAGCATTTCTGGAGCCCTCTCTCATCTGTGGCCCGTCTGGTCAGCTGCTGTAAAAGATTAGTTTGGTGGCACAGAAGTCCTAGACTTCTTAGCCGGAGGAGGAGAGGTAGACCCTTCCCCAAGCTCCCGAGCACTAATGTCAAAATAATCTTCTAAATGTTCTGTAACATACCAGCGAGGTGGTTCCCTGTTATCCCCGCGGAGTCTCAGTGAGAGACCCGTCCTAGATGCTGGCAACAGATGATCAGATACATCTTCTCTCTGATATAAGCGTCCATCACCAACCAACCAACCACTCAACAGAACGTCTCTAAGGGGACTAAAACATTGCAATAGTAAATATCACACATTTTCTTAAAAAAAACCATCTACTTGGTTTTAAATTCATTACCAACCAGGAGTTGGATAAACACCAGATACTACAAAAGGAGTTGGTCAAAATCTCCAAAGTGAGCAAACCTATTCTAATTACCTTTAGCAGTTAAAACCCTTCTGACATTATTCTAGGCAAGGCAATTTTATTTATATAGCACTTTTAAAGTTCTGTCTCTCCATGACGTACTGTCACTGTCTCAGGTCCAGAGAGCTGTGAGAGTATGTAAAGGCGGGGGTGCTGATCAAAGTTGGGAGAGGAGGAATCCTGTTGATCCACCGAAGTCCTTCATTCCTCCCCATCCCACGTGCGATGACAGCTAGATATCGCTGCCTTATCCTGAGCAGAGATATTCAATGCTCTTGGCTTTTATCTTTCTATATTTAATTCTACCTCCGTACAGAAAACCAATAAACCGATATTTAAAATCTAAAATCGGACCATTCTTGAATTTGATTTTGCTGATATGGTTTTTGGACTCAAACAACAAAATCAGAAAAAAGGCTTTTGTGTTCCTTTTTTCAGTTTTAGTTTTTTTGGGGATTTGTTTCTTGTGTTAAAAGAGAAACACGTACACGGACCCATATCGCACATGTTCACCAAAGGGTTCAAATGACAGTAACAGAAACATGCTACTAATCTCTACGTTTAGCTTTGTGATTGAACTGTTTTTTAGTTCTACTGAATCATATGTTTCATGTTTCAGGTCCTATCAGTTTATAGATGTGGGGGAGATGTTATACTTGATTAGAAGAAGTGATACCACAGAGTAGAAATACTGTTACAAGAACAAGTCTGGTATTGAAATGCACTTAGGTCAAAGTATTAGGATCAATTAATACGACTCGTACAGTTCGACTATTTCCATAATGATATATTATAGTCTGGATTCTAATCAATGATGCATTCATGTGAACATCATGTTTAACGGAGCAGCTGGTAAAGCTGGAGATAACTTGTATACTTCCAGGTATCTTTATCCATAACAGAACTTCATCATTAAAGTGTTGTTTTATTAATAATATGAACCTGCCAAGTAACCTCAAACTCATGTTGTGAATACATGTGATGTAGTATTATACAACCATATACTCCAGTGAAGTCATTCAAACCTGTTCTTACAGTACTTGAGTATATGTACTTTATTACTTCCCACCACTGGTTTATAGAGAGCTGGAGTTAATGATATGATTATTACTCGGAGGTATTCATAGTATGAATGATTAATGATTAAAATATGCTGATATCAATGAAGGAACATCTCTCTCTTGTTTCTCTGCAGAGCCTGGTGTTCGGCTGGTGGGAGGAGAGAGTCGCTGTGCAGGAGCTCTGGAGCTGGAACATGAGGGAGAATGGAGACCAGTGGGGGGCTACTCTCTCAGGACCCTGAAGGAAGCAGGAGTCGCCTGCAGAGAGCTCGACTGTGGCTCTGCTGTCTCTGTGGGACGGAGAGAGGAGTCCTCAGAGAGAGATGTGTGGGAGATCAGATCTAACTGTGTTGAGTCTGGATCTGCTCTGAGGGAGTGTGCAGCAGCAGCTCGCTCTAAACACATCCTGAATCTCACCTGCTCAGGTAAGCCCATCAATGACATCATCAGTGATTTTTTTTTTTTTTTCATTTTCTTGTTTTTACAATTAAAAAATACACAAACCCAAATAGCAAATGATGTACAGTGTATGAAGCAGCCGGGCATAGTGGGCGGGCTACTGGGTCTGTAGGCCCACCCACTCATTCATCAACAATGACTGAGAGAAAATATAGTTTACCGGATTTCTATTTTTGATTATCAAAATGAATAATTAAATAATTAAATAATAGCAAAAATAAGTTTCCCTTTAAAAAATGTTTATCCAATTAGAAGCATCATTTATTGACGTGATCAAGCTTCTGTTGTGTGAGATGTTCTATCCAATCACAACAGGCCAACATCAAATGGCCTGCTGTGATTGGCCTACATAGCTCACATAGTCGAAGCGCGGCACCAACACAACGTAGGACGTCCAACAGACCCCGCAGAGGAAGGAGGAACATATAGCACTCCAGTGGCGGTTCTACGGGGTGGCACGGGGTGGCAGCTGCCACCTCAGAAAAAGGCCTTGCCACCCCAGCTGCCACCCCATTTGGCAGCTTTGTTTTTAAAGAAAAGTTGTGGCTCATCGGACATTTATGAGAGAAAATCTCTAATGTCCGAGTGCAAGTGAATGCAGCACAAGACGTGAGCCTTGTAACCCCCCCCCCCCTGGCGCAAGCGTGGAAATATGATTGGCAGCGATTTCATTTGAACGGGGGACAGCTCAAAACGAGAAGCATTTCGGATCCAAGTAGACGGAAGGAATGAGGTATTTGCGGTCAGGGTATGGCTGGGGTAGGCTACAGCCATACCAAGAAATGGCTTAGCCCCACCATGAAAAATGATGTTAAAGTAAGCAAAATAAACTCCGCCAACTCGCGCGGAGTAAATTGCACAGACAGCAGTTAGTAAGATTGATTTCAGTAGCCACTTGTCTAGAAATACCGAAGACTAGAAACGGTTTTGAAAACTTTTGTCACATAGTGATCGTCTTCTCAATAGAACATCTTTGATAATGTCTTCTGGCCAATCAGAATCAAGATAACGGCGTGGTGTTGTTGCAGGAAGTCCCGACGGAGAATACTTTTGCTGTAGTACATCTCTATATACATCGATACAACACATAATGAAATAAGACCCCACGGTTTGATGATTGATAGGTGTGTGGGCTGTCTTTCATTTTGACACACAGAACAATGGGGGCTATCCACCCTTATCCACAATGTAAAGTAATTCACAGCGTCTTCCTTCTTCTCTCTGTGAGGAGCAGCAGGTTCAGCTTTCAGAACAAAGTAACACAAAACTAAGAATCCCCCCAGACCCCCCTGCAGGGGTTGGGTTTTCATTACATTACATTACTTTGCATTTAGCTGACGCTTTGTTACGACTGGAGCACACAAAAACTGATAGGACCCAAATGCACGACTCTAGACAAAAGATGATTAAAAAAAAGGTTTTACTGTGATGATAAGCAAGGTAATCCATTCACAAGGTTCAAAACGATCTGGCACTTGGCACAGGGAACACACAGAATATATACAGAAGCAAGGGACTCCACAGGTGCAAACAATAAGGGCGGGGCAGGTAATCAGGTCCGTGGACAAACAGGCAAGGTAGGAATCGAACTACCTGAAATGAGAAATGACAAAGTAAAACAGGAAATGGCAGACACGGACTTGACAATATAGACTCACAGAGAAATAATACTAACAGATCTGACGAGACACAACAGTACCCCCTCCTCTACGGCCGACTCCGGACGGCCCAGAGTCCTGTGGATTAAGTCTGAAAAAGTCCTTTATCAGTTTCTGATCCACAACAAAACTTGCTGGTACCCACGACCGATGTTCTGGACCGTATCCTTTCCAGTCTACAAGGAACTGTCGGCCGCGTCCTCTCTTCCTGACTGCTAGCAGTTTCTTGACGTCATATATCAGACCGCCGTCTAACATCCGGGGGGGAGGAGGAGGCTTGGATGGAGGAACCAAACGACTCTCCCGTACCGGTTTGACTTTGGCAACATGAAAGGTCGGATGGACTCTCAAGGACCTGGGCAGGCGCAGGCGAACAGCCACCGGGTTAACAACTTTCATTATGGGAAACGGACCCACAAACCTCGGAGCCAGCTTCCTGGAGGCCACACACAGGGACAGATCTCTTGTAGATAGCCAAACCTTCTGCCCGGGTTTGTAGGCAGGTGCCGGACGACGATGTCGATCTGCTGTCTTTTTCATGCGAGCAGCACTCTTCAGGAGAACCTGGCGAGCTCCTGCCCAGACTCTGTGACACCGCCTCACCAGGGCATGTGCTGACGGTACAGTCACTTCCTTCTCTACTTCTGGAAACAGAGGAGGTTGGTAACCATAGGCGCAGTGAAAAGGGGAGAGACCCGTGGCAGATGTAGGTTGGGTGTTGTGGGCATACTCCACCCATATCAGCTGCTTGCTCCAAGTTGTGGGATTCTGGGACACCAGACACCGTAAACACGTCTCCAGTTCCTGGTTGATCCTCTCTGATTGACCATTAGCCTGTGGGTGGTAACCAGATGTGAGGCTGGGAGTGGCTCCTATCAGGCTGCAGAACTCCTTCCAAAACTGGGAAACGAACTGCGGCCCACGGTCTGACACCACATCTCGAGAAAATCCATGCAGCCTGAAAACATGAGATAAGAGCGCTTCTGCTGTCTCTTTAGCAGAGGGAGATTTGGGCATGGGGATAAAGTGAGTCATTTTGGTGAATCTGTCAACAACAGTGCAAATGGTGGTGTTACCTGCAGAGGGCGGCAGTCCAGTGACAAAATCCAGCGAGATGTCAGACCATGGGCGGCTTGGAATGGACAAAGGTTGCAGTAGACCCATAGGAGACTGGGTAGAGGTCTTATTCCGAGCACAGGTAATGCAGGCTGCCACATACTCAGTAACCTCCTTCTCCATTTTAGGCCACCAAAACCTTTGCTTTATCATGTACATAGTTCGTGTGATACCTGGATGACATGTTAATACAGATGTGTGAGCCCAGTGAATCACATCAGAGCGGACAGATGGGGGAACAAAGAGACGGTTAGGGGGGCCACCACTGGGTACCGTTTTTCCCTCTAAAGCTTGATTTACCTTAGCCTCAATTGGCCATGTCACCCCTCCTATCACCTGAGTGGGCGGTAAAATGGACTCTGTCTCCTTGGAAAGAGCCTCTGGGTCAAAAAGCCTGGATAACGCGTCTGGTTTGGCGTTCTGTGAGCCAGGACGGTAGGAGAGAGTGAAGTTAAACCTATTGAAAAATAAGGTCCATCGTGCCTGTCTGGAGTTTAACCTCTTAGCCTTGCGTATGTACTCCAAATTGTTGTGGTCTGTCCACACAATAAATGGCTGTTTTGCCCCTTCTAGCCAGTGCCTCCACTCATCCAGTGCTACCTTCACGGCTAATAACTCTCTATTGCCTACGTCATAGTTCCGTTCAGCCGCAGTCAACTTACGGGGAAAGGTAGGCACATGGATGGAGCTTACCGTCTTTCTCTGCCCTCTGTGAGAGGACCGCCCCGATGCCCTCGTTGGAGGCATCCACCTCCACCGTGAACTGCCGTTGGGAATCCGGGATGGTAAGTATTGGAGCTGTAGTGAAAACTTTTTTCAACTTCTGGAAGGCCTGGTCTGCCTGTGGGGTCCACACAAACTGAACAGAAGGAGAGGTGAGTACATGCATAGGAGCGGCAATAGAACTAAAATTCCTAACAAACGTCCTGTAGAAGTTAGCAAATCCAAGGAATTGTTGGACTTTTTTCCTGGAAGAGGGTTTGGGCCATTCAGCCACAGCGCTCACTTTAGCAGGATCCATCATTATCTGGTCAGGACCCAGGATGAAACCCAGAAATGAAGTGGAACTGACGTGGAACTCACATTTTTCAGCCTTAACATAAAGTTGATTGTCCAACAACTTTCTTAATACCTGACGAACATGCGAAACGTGTGAACCTTCATCACGGGAAAAAAATCAGGATATCATCAAGATAGACAAAAACAAAATGATTCAAAAATTCCCTCAACACATCATTTATGAGAGCCTGAAAAACGGCAGGTGCATTTGTTCGACCAAAAGGCATTACCAGATACTCATAATGTCCGCTTGGAGTGTTGAAACCAGTCTTCCACTCGTCCCCCTCCCGTATCCTCACCAAGTGGTAAGCGTTACGCAGGTCAAGTTTTGAAAAAACTCTAGCTCCTTTCAACAGTTCAAACGCTGAGGTCCTAAGCGGGAGGGGGTACCTGTTCTTGATGGTTATGTCGTTTAGGGGGCTGTAGTCGATGCAAGGTCTTAGGGATCCATCTTTCTTCTCAACGAAGAAAAAACCAGCTCCGGCGGGAGATGACGAGGGACGGATAAGACCCGTTTTGAGAGAGCCGTCTGTACTCTCTCATAGACTCTCTCTGGAGCTGAGAGAGAGTACAGTCTTCCCTTGGGCAAGGGGGACCCAGGCAGGAGATCGATGGCGCAGTCATAGGTGCGATGAGGAGGAAGGGATGTCGCTTTAGTTTTATTGAACACCTCCTTGAGATCTCGGTAGCAGCTGGGTACGTTCGAAAGGTCAGGGAAGTCTGAGTCTTGATTATTTTCATGTTCCCTGTCATTGTCTATAATGGGCTCTCTGACAATTTCAGCAGTCTTGCCCCTGAAACACGAATGAGAGCATTCGCTTCCCCACCCCAAAACCTTACCAGTCCGCCAATCAATGTGAGGGTTATGTTTGCACAACCAGGGATAGCCCAGAATTACTCCATGCTGTGCAGAATTAAACAGATGAAAAGTCATATACTCTGAGTGTTCATGATCAATGGTTATTTTAAGAGGCATGGTTCTATGAGTCACTTTGCACATGAGAGTACCGTCCAGAGCGCTAGCTTCAAGTGTCTGAGTCAATGGCACGGAGGCAATTTTCAACCGTTTAGCTAACCCCCAGTCCATAAGATTAGCGTCAGCCCCTGAATCTACAAGTACTTTCAAAGCTATGCTGTGCTCATTATTACTAACCTCAACCTGGGTCATGGATCGTGAAGGGAAATCTGCGGTTGTCAGTCGGCTCACCAGCACCCTCCGTCTTACTGGTAAGCCCCGTCTTTTAACGGGCAGGCTCCCAGGAAATGTCACTGCTTCCCACAGTAGAAACATAAACGCTCCCGGAGGCGCCGCTGCTTTTCCTCTGGAGACAGCCTGGCCCTTCCGAGCTGCATGGGTTCCTCTTCTGTGTTCCCCGAAGCAGGTTTCACGGTAGTAGAGGAATTGTGGGTCCGAAATCCGGGTCGTAGTGGAGATCGTGCAGGAGGTGGCGCTTTCCTGGCTTTCTCCCTCCGTCGCTCTTGCAGCCGAGTGTCTGTGCGTATAGCCAAGGCGATCATACTGTCCAAATCCGGCGGAAGATCAAGAGGAACAAGAAGATCCCGCACAGAGTCACTGAGTCCGCTCAAAAACATATCGTATAGTGCGTCTTCATTCCAACCACTGTCCGTGGCCAAAGTACGAAAATCAATGGCGTAGTCAGACACACTCTGATTCTGCTGGGAGATCTGTGTCAGGGCTCTGGCAGCTTCTCTCCCCGGTGTGGTTCGGTCAAAGATCTTTTTTATAGTCTCAGTGAATAGTTGGAGAGATTTACACACCGGAGACTCCCGTGCCCACTCCGCCGTGGCCCAGGCTTCCGCTCTTCCCGTGAGGTGGGACACAACAAACGTCACCTTGGCTAGATCACTGGGGAAAGCAGCAGGCTGGCAGGTAAAATGTAGGTCACACTGCGTTAGGAATGGACTGCAGTTACCGGACTCGCCCGAAAACTTCGCTGGAGGAGCAAAACGAATCATGGAAGCTGGCATGGAAAAAACAGCTGTAGGCTCTGGGGCTGGGGCAGCCACGTTGGAAGGAGCAGCAGGCACACTATCCAACCGTGTGAGTACATTATGGAGCTGTTCAGCCAGGTGATTAATTTGTGTTGTAACTACGCCACGAAACTCACTCTGGCTGCTAGTCAGGGTCATTACTCCCTGGTTTATGTCCTTCATTTCTTCCTCCTGCTGCCGCAGACGTTGAGCCTGAGAGCAGAGCGCTGCCCTCAGGGTTTGAGAGTCGGCTGAGTCCATTTGTTGGCCAGATCGTAATGTTACGACTGGAGCACACAAAAACTGATAGGACCCAAATGCACGACTCTAGACAAAAGATGATTCAAAAAAAGGTTTTACTGTGATGATAAGCAAGGTAATCCATTCACAAGGTTCAAAACGATCTGGCACTTGGCACAGGGAACACACAGAATATATACAAAAGCAAGGGACTCCACAGGTGCAAACAATAAGGGCGGGGCAGGTAATCAGGTCCGTGGACAAACAGGCAAGGTAGGAATCGAACTACCTGAAATGAGAAATGACAAAGTAAAACAGGAAATGGCAGACACGGACTTGACAATATAGACTTATATATACTTATAGAAATAATACTAACAGATCTGACGAGACACAACACGCTTTTATCCAAAGCGGCTTACAATAAGTGCGTTCGACCAACAAAATACAAACTTGAAGAAAACAGAATCATAAAGTACATCAGGCTT
>NW_027263224.1:63294-105814 GCF_902827115.2 Pseudochaenichthys georgianus
GACTAACTTTGAATCAAGCAACTAAAGAACTAAAAGCCAGACTGAACAAAGGCAGCTGCAAAAAAAAAGTGTGTAGAAAAGTAGAAGAAGGACTCTTCAGAGATCAGAGTCACAGAGCAGAGGACCAGAGTCCGGGGAGGAACAGGTTCAGGTGGAACCAGCTTGGTTCTGACTATGGAGAGGTTCTGTGATCCTCATGAACCCGTTAAGCCCGAGAGCCCCCGGTACCGGGGGCTGCGGGTCTTTTTTCACGAAACTGTGTCTCAGGGCTTCTTAGTGTTCTTTCTTTTTATTCATGCATATTTGACTAATCACTCCCCTTTGAACCTGTTGTGTTGCTGTCCTATAGGACACATTGGAATGATGTCTTACTCATTTTGTGATGTTCACACTGAAGAGAATTATATGCCCTAGACTTCTGAGAGAGTCAATAACGTATAATACATTATTTTATATTATATATTTATTTATATATATAGTCTTAAAGTTACAACCGGCCCTTTGAGTGCAAACTTAATGCTGATGTGGCCCGAGATGAAATGGAGTTTGACCCCCCTGCATTAGGGTGTTGATGTCAGGCCTGACTCTCAGCTCTATACAAAGGGAAGTCTTCAGCTGCTCTTTAATGTGGACCCCCCCCCCCCCCCCCCAACAGACTGGGGGCTGGTTCCACAGAAGAGGATCCTGAGAGCTGGAGGCTCCCATTGAGACTCAGAAAACCGGTTCTTATCTGGCCGCCAATAACCAAATACATCACGCTTCAGCAGGGGCGGATCTACAGGGGTGGCACCCCAGCTGCCACCCCAGTTGGCAGCTTTGTTTTGAAAGAAAAGTTGTGGCTCATCAGAAATGTATGAGAGAAAATCTCTAATGTCCGAGTGCAAGTGAATGCAGCACAAGACGAGTCTTGTAACCCCTCCCCCGGCCCTGACGCGAGCTTGGAAATATGATTGGCAGCGATTTCATTTTAATGAGGGGGGGGCGTAAAATGAGAAGCATTCGGACCCAAGCAGACGGAAGGAATGAGGTATTTGCGGTCTACAATGACAGAGAAGAGACTCTCAGTTTGGCTGCATTGAATCTAAACGCACTAAAGCTTTGGATCTTAATAAGTCTGTGAGGCGTTTTGCTGAACAACATGGTAATCGCCGCATTCAGCTGTTATAGGCAGCTTGATGCTCTGCTCACGGACTCGATGAGCTTCAACAACAGGTAAGATGATGAGCTTGTACGTGTGTATACATTTTTCTTCTTTGAGGGGGTCTGCCCCCAAAAAACAGTTTCAAGTCCTGAGAAAGTCAAATCAGACGGTGTGTAAAACTTCACTGCCCAGCCAAAAGAAAGTAACCACTTTGATTTAACTAGGCCAGTAGGTAAGGACTCTCCACTGGATAATAACTGCAGCGATGTTTATGTTTTAGCTGAATACACGTTGTTTAACCCTAACTGTGGCAGTTAGTCACTTCTTTAATGTTTGTTCTTTCTGATGTAAAGTCCAGGTTGTAACTGTTTGCAGTGAAGTCGTGGGGCGCTGAACTGTTCCTTTGAATCTTTTGAGTTTTGATACATGATATAATTACTTGTCTTTCACATTTGAAGGATGGTGAGCAAGCATCTTGAGGAACATTCATCATTAACTCTCCAAAAAATATAGTTTATTCAATAATAATTGAATATGTGAATCATAACAGTGATTGACAGCTGATAGGAATAATATGATTGTTAATATTATCATATTCAGTCAGACAAACATCGATGAGACAGTTCATTAATGTACTCATTGCAGCAGTCTGCATAGATTTGGTTCCCCTGCTGGTCTAAGAGTGAGACTCATTCAGTTATTGTTCAGTTCAAATTCATTAAATGACGTCTGCCACCTTATATATTTATATTTAAGGCTTTACTGATGTGCCACAATAATGTCACCTGATGTCATTGAGTTAAAATATGAATATTGTGGCTTTCCAAGTTAACATTGATTGATATGACTGAGATTAAATCAGCATATACTTCTGCCAGGGGCAGGGGCGGTTCTAGGGGTGGGGGCGGTGGGGGCCAGTGCCCCCCTAAAACTGACCTCTGACCCCCCTGTGGCCCCCCTAACAATGAATTTTTTTTTTTTTTTAAATGTATGAATGCATGAATATTAAAACACAACAACCTCTGAACATTACAAATATTCGCCTCAATTCAACCTGGAACCTCTCATACAATAATACAATACAAAGTGTGTGTGTGTGTGTGTGTGTGTGTGTGTGTGTGTGTGTGTGTGTGTGTGTGTGTGTGTGTGTGTGTGTGTGTGTGTGTGTGTGTGTGTGTGTGTGTGTGTGTGTGTGTGTGTGTGTGTGTGTGTGTGTGTGTGTGTGTGTGTGTGTGTGTGTGTGTGTGTGTGTGTGATGGATCGTTGGAGCTATGTGCAACTCAAGGCATATGCTCGAACGGGAGCTGCCTGGACGCTGCAATCATGTTGCACGCACTATCCGTGCTGAGTGTGCTGACTTCTCGTACAATGTCCCACTGTCTGGCTGCCTGCATCAAGTCAAGTGCTCGGCGCAGTTGTCGGCGAAATGTCGCTCCTCTGTTTTCATTGAAACAGCTCCTTATATCCGTTAGCGCAGCTAGCTAGCACCAGACGCTAACAACAACAATACACGTAAGGTCCCTCTCTCGCTCGCTCGCGCCACACATACACACACCCTCCCGGTCCTCCCGATGGCCAGTCGGTGCCTGCTGGTGAGCGTGGAAGTGTGGTCTGCCACAAGCGGACGGCAGGAGCGGGGCTGTCAGCATCAGCTTGTAGATGGTATTTTAAAGTCGATGTGCTCTGAAACTACGGGGCAGCTGAGGAATAAAAATACACATGCGTTAATCGCGTTAAAATAATTAGTGGCGTTATTGTTTTTGTTGCGTTAACGCATTATTATATATACTTGACAGCCCTAATACATATGGTGTTAGTGCAAACATTGCACTAACACACTAACAGTAATAACTATAAGATCTATCTGAAATAAATAAGTGTACTGAAACAAATACCAATAACTGTATTGCATTGTTTTCTTATGTGCAATTACTTCATACTGTCATACTGTTCATTCTCTTTTTCGTCCTGCATTTATTGTGCCCTCCTCAGAAAATAACTGGCCCCCCAGTCAAATTGGTCTAGATCCGCCACTGGCCAGGGGAGGCCACCCCTCAAAACCTCCATTCAGACTGACACACATTCACTCATGGGGGGGGGGGGGGTTGTTCAATAGCTCCATGATGTGATGAGAGGTGTTGTGCAATATGCTGCATGTCCTTATCATAGGTGGTGTGTGTGTGTGTGTGTGTGTGTGTGTGTGTGTGTGTGTGTGTGTGTGTGTGTGTGTGTGTGTGTGTGTGTGTGTGTGTGTGTGTGTGTGTGTGTGTATGTGTGTGTGTGTGTGTGTGTGTGTGTGTGTGTGTGTGTGTGTGTGTGTGTGTGTGTGTGTGTGTGTGTGTGTGTGTGTGTGTGTGTGTGTGTGTGTGTGTGTGTGTGTGTGTGTGTGTGTGTGTGGGTGGTTGTGATGTGCTTTAGTACATGTTTTTTTATAATTCTCTTTAACTTTGATAAGATCACATTAAGACCACATGACGTGTTTGAAACAGTTCAGTAGGAGACTAATTTCAAATAACATACTCTTTCACACAGATACAGAATAACTAACTTTGGGGTTTGCTGCTTAACATTTTTAATCAACTAAAGAACTAAAAGCCAGACTGAACAAAGGCAGGTGCAAAAAACAAAGTGTGTAAGTAGAAGAAGGACTCTTCAGAGATCAGAGTCACAGAGCAGAGGACCAGAGTCCGGGGAGGAACAGGTTCAGGTGGAACCAGCTTGGTTCTGACCTTTGTTCAATCGCTCCATTAAAGGAAAGGCAAAGGAAGGTTATTGAGAAAGCATATTTCAACACGAGGCCATTCAAAGAGCTTTGAGAGCATCAAGAGACACATATATTCAAATGTAGATTCAAGTGTCGCTCACTTCCCTGAACTGCCTTTCTGAGGAAGTGATCATGAAGACGCTGATGGATCACAGATTACAGAAACCGTTTCCTGTCTCCATGACGACCAGGGCGCCCTATCAGATTGAAGCTGTCAGTGTGAGCAACAACTTGTGAGGCGTTCAGGTCTGAGGATGCCTTCAGTTACTTTATAATAATTATAATATTAATACATTTCATTTATACAGCACACTTTAAAAACTACGTCATCTCAAGGTGCTTCACAAAGCTATCAGGAGAAAATAATAAAACTAATAAAATAGAAAGATATCTTTATGACTTTAGAAACTCACACTCATTGGCCTGATTCACTTTATGTGGAGAACGTTTTCAATGACCACACACTGTACACACTGTACACACTGTACACACTGTACACACACACACACACACACACACACACACACACACACACACACACACACACACACACACACACACACACCCCACCCCCCCACACACAAACACACACACACCCCATACACAACCCCTGCCCCCCGACCCCCCCACACACACACACCCCACACACACACAACCAATCAGATGTTGTTCTGGGTTGGGAAAGGATGGAGACGAGCAGTGGCCGGAAGTTTTGCCGCATATAAATAGGGGTGGTTGTGGTTCGAGGCGGAGTTTTAGGCGTGGCCATGCTCCTGAACCTATGTTAACAATTTAACCTCATTTCACTAGCAGGAACCACGCCACAACAATGTGATGTTTGTAAGTTTATTGAAGTAACATGTGAATGATATGAGGGGGGTGAAGAGATGATCTGGGAGGACGAGCTGTGGTCCGTGCAGTGGGAGACTCAGAGTGGGGGTTCCGTCTCCGGCATGATCTGCGGGGGCTGATTACGGGCCCCCAAAAGAGTCGGATTAAAGCAGCTGACTTAAGCGTGTGCGTGTCTGAGATTATTAAGATTGTTGCGGATGTAAGCGTGATACGCTTGGGATGACGAGCGGCCGAGGGCCTGGATGGTTGTATACGGGATGCCCGGTCTAGCTGCTGTGGACGCTGCGCCAATGCGGGAGGAATGGCTCGAATAATATTCTGAGCATATCCCCAAAGTGAGCGACACGTTGTGGAAGTGTTTCTGGAACCAGAAACGTGTGGCCCTTTTCCCTGTTTCGGTGAGAGAGAGTGGGTGTTGAGGCGTTGCGTATGCATCGTATCTTGCGCTGAAGTATTTGTTTGGTGGCTCGTATGGCTGGGATACGAGTTCAGGCAAGATGTGGATGGGGAAAGAAATTCCCAGCTGATCCGTTTTATTCCGGAGTGTGAATATGAGAGTCGTTTGCCGTGGAGGGCTAACGGCTGCCGTTTCGTGCATCTGTCTGCCTGTAAGTAGTTTGACAAGAGGAAAGTGATGCGCTGTACTTTCTCTGAGGATAGAGAAGCCCGGAAAGACATTGAGTCCAGGGTGATGCCTAGAAACTCAATGGAGGTTGTAGGCCCTGAGGTTTTCTCCTCAGACGGAGGAAGGCCAAGGTCTGCAAAATATTTGTATGAGTGTGCTCAGCCCGTGGCAGGGGGGTGAGGATGGTGGAGTGACTGTGAGAAAGAAGTCGAGAAGATGGAGCACGTGGGGGAGTCTGTGGTTGTTTGGGGACTATTGAATGGCCTATCATGAATCCTTCTTTAACTTCTTTGGCCAGTAAGGTGTCGAAGGTGTGAGGTTCTGTTAAAGCGGACTGAAGGTTGTGGCAGATGTGAGATGTGTCAGGCAGTATTGCTAAGCCTGGGTGGAAACCATGGGTGAAGCCGTTGGTGAGAAAGTAAACGGACTATCTGGATGATTTGCTGAGGCGGTAGCTAAGTTGCTTATCTTGACGGGTGTGCTGAGTTGCCGTGCTAGTCAATCTGCTGATGTAGTTGGGTTGTGGGGGCAGGTGCTCCTGGCATGAGCGCCGCCGCAGAAAGAGCAGATGTGCATGAGGCGGCAGCTAGAACAAGAGCAGCCTAGGTCATTGAAATTGTTGCACACCATCCGGCCTCCCTGCGGGTGATAGACGGTTAAAGTCTGAGGCGTTGCGTGATGGAGAGGAAAGTGAGTGAGGTGTTTGAGATGGTGGAGAGCTGACTAAGCATGCTAAGGCCGGGTGGGCAGGGGGCTCCGCATAATTGGCAAGGGAGGGATGCGCGTGCTGCGAAGATGCGGCAGTAACGCTCGGAGTCTGGAGCACCCCGGTATGTTCCCTGGTTGAGCGGCTTGATAATAAATAATAATCCATATTTATTATGGCGCTTTATCAATGACTCTCAAAGCGCTTTACAAATACACTGCACGTACAGATCATACGTGCATGTAATGGTCATCTGATGCGGCCGGCGGCTTGGCTAGCGAAGTTTATTTTATTATTTGTATTATTTATTTATTTTCTGAGAGAGAGACCGGAGCGTCTGCTCACGGCGAGAGTCGGAGTGAGAGAGACCGGAGCATCTGCTCACTGCGAGGGTCAGAGAGAGAGACCGGAGCGTCTGCTCACTGCGAGGGTCAGAGAGAGAGAGAGACCGGAACGTCTGCTCACTGCGAGGGTCGAGAGAGAGAGACCGGAACGTCTGCTCACTGCGAGGGTCAGAGAGAGGGAGACCGGAACGTCTGCTCACTGCGAGGGTCGAGAGAGAGACCGGAGCGTTTGCTCACTGCGAGGGTCGAGAGAGAGACCGGAGCGTTTGCTCACTGCGAGGGTCAGAGAGAGGGAGACCGGAACACTGCTCACTGCGAGGGTCGAGAGAGAGAGACCGGAACGTCTGCTCTCTGTGAAGGTCAGAGAGAGAGACCGGAACGTCTGCTCACTGCGAGGGTCAGAGAGAGAGAGACCGGAACGTCTGCTCACTGCGAGGGTCGAGAGAGAGAGAGACCGGTGCGTCTGCTCACTGCGAAGGTCGAGAGAGAGAGAAACCGGAGCGTCTGCTCGCTGCGAGGGTCGAGAGAGAGAGAGACCGGAGCGTCTGCTCACTGCGAGGGTCGAGAGAGAGAGAGAGAGACCGGAGCGTTTGCTCACTGCGAGGGTCAGAGAGAGAGAAACCGGAGCGTCTGCTCACTGCGAGGGTCGAGAGAGAGAGAGACCGGAGCGTCTGCTCACTGCGAGGGTCGAGAGAGAGAGAGACTGGAGCGTCTGCTCACTGCGAGGGTCGAGAGAGAGAGACCGGCGGGTCTGCTCACTGCGAGGGTCGAGAGAGAGAGACCGGAGCGTCTGCTCACTGCGAGGGTCGAGAGAGAGAGAGACCGGAGCGTCTGCTCACTGCGAGGGTCGAGAGAGAGAGACCGGAGCGTCTGCTCACTGCGAGGGTCGAGAGAGAGAGAGACCGGAGCGTCTGCTCACTGCGAGGGTCGAGAGAGAGAGACCGGAGCGTCTGCTCACTGCGAGGGTCGAGAGAGAGAGACTGGAGCGTCTGCTCACTGCGAGGGTCGAGAGAGAGAGACTGGAGCGTCTGCTCACTGCGAGGGTCGAGAGAGAGAGAGACCGGAGCGTCTGCTCACTGCGAGGGTCGAGAGAGAGAGACTGGAGCGTCTGCTCACTGCGAGGGTCGAGAGAGAGAGACCGGAGCGTCTGCTCACTGCGAGGGTCGAGAGAGAGAGACCGGAGCGTCTGCTCACTGCGAGGGTCGAGAGAGAGAGAGACCGGAGCGTCTGCTCACTGCGAGGGTCGAGAGAGAGAGAGACCGGAGCGTCTGCTCACTGCGAGGGTCGAGAGAGAGAGACCGGAGCGTCTGCTCACTGCGAGGGTCGAGAGAGAGAGACCGGAGCGTCTGCTCACTGCGAGGGTCGAGAGAGAGAGACCGGAGCGTCTGCTCACTGCGAGGGTCGAGAGAGAGAGACTGGAGCGTCTGCTCACTGCGAGGGTCGAGAGAGAGAGACTGGAATGTCTGCTCACTGCGAGGGTCGAGAGAGAGAGAGACTGGAGCGTCTGCTCACTGCGAGGGTCGAGAGAGAGAGAGACCGGAACGTCTACTCACTGCGAGGGTCGAGAGAGAGAGAGACTGGAGCGTCTACTCACTGCGAGGGTCGAGAGAGAGAGAGAGACCGGAACGTCTACTCACTGCGAGGGTCGAGAGAGAGAGAGAGACCGGAACGTCTACTCACTGCGAGGGTCGAGAGAGAGAGAGAGACCGGAGGGTCTACTCACTGCGAGGGTCGAGAGAGAGAGAGACCGGAGCGTCTGCTCACTGCGAGGGTCGAGAGAGAGAGAGACCGGAGCGTCTGCTCACTGCGAGGGTCGAGAGAGAGAGAGACCGGAACGGTCTACTCACTGCGAGGGTCGAGAGAGAGAGAGACCGGAGCGTCTGCTCACTGCGAGGGTCGAGAGAGAGAGAGACCGGAGCGTCTGCTCACTGCGAGGGTCAGAGAGAGAGAGAGACCGGAGGGTCTACTCACTGCGAGGGTCGAGAGAGAGAGAGACCGGAGCGTCTGCTCACTGCGAGGGTCAGAGAGAGAGAGACCGGAGGGTCTGCTCACTGCGAGGGTCGAGAGAGAGAGACCGGAACGTCTGCTCGCTGCGAGGGTCGAGAGAGAGAGAGAGACCGGAACGTCTACTCACTGCGAGGGTCAGAGAGAGAGAGAGACCGGAACGTCTACTCACTGCGAGGGTCGAGAGAGAGAGAGACCGGAGCGTCTGCTCACTGCGAGGGTCAGAGAGAGAGAGACCGGAACGTCTGCTCACTGCGAGGGTCGAGAGAGAGAGAGAGACCGGAACGTCTACTCACTGCGAGGGTCGAGAGAGAGAGAGAGACCGGAACGTCTACTCACTGCGAGGGTCGAGAGAGAGAGAGACCGGAACGTCTACTCACTGCGAGGGTCGAGAGAGAGAGAGACCGGAGTGTCTACTCACTGCGAGTTCAGAGAGAGGGAGACCGGAGCGTCTGCTCACTGGGAGGGTCAGAGAGAGGGAGATCGGGGCGTCTGCTCACTGGGTGAGGCGCTGTTGCTACGGGGTTAGCTGCTAGAGGAGGAAGGTAAGCGGAAGCTGGGTTGCTGTGGATTGCTGAAGGTAGGAAAGAAGAAGGGATGGAGGGATGAAGGGATGTATGTGCAAGGGGATTTTTCGTGAAGCCTGTGAGCAGGTACAGAGGGCAATACGACCTGGCCCCCACCAGGGGGTGCTGGTGAGTCGGGCTGTGTCCGTGGAGGAGGACGGCGGCCTGTGACGTCACGACCCGTGGTGCGCGCGCCGCACGGTGGTTGGCTCTGGAGCAGGAAGAGCTGTGTGTGTCGTTGCTCTTGCCGTTGTGCTGCTGTAGGCTTTGTAGAGATTGAACAGTCTAGCCTTGTTGTCGTTTCGGCGAAAGTGGATGCCGTTTTCTCTCAGGAAATGTTGGAGTTGAGTGACTGTCCACCTCCGTAGTTCGGCTCCGTAGTTCGGGCTCCGTTTCGGAGCGCGGCTCCGTCCGAGAGGCGTGTCGCGTGCGCCGCCGCGAGTGGCTGCTAATGAGGCAGGCTGCCGGTGGTGGGGAGATTGGAGCTGGCTGTGCCTGTTGTGGCCCCGGTTGTTTGCCCTCGCTGGCGGAGTAGACGAAGCCTGGGACCTGTCTGGAGTTGGAGGTGTCTCGTTGGGGGAGCATGAGTGGGAGCGGTGGCGGCTGGTGTGTGGAACACTGATTGCCGAGCGCACGCGGCTCCGTTCGGATGCTTGGCTTAGATCCAACTGCTGAAACGTGGATGGCGGGTGGCTGGTGAGTTGATCAGCAGTTCGGGATCCATGGTAAGTTGAATGTTCTGGTGGTAGCGTGTAGCTTGTTTGAACCGTGACGACGCACGGCGTGAGTCACGGTCTGGCTGTCAGTCCTTGAAAGGATGGAGACAAGCAGTGGCCGGAAGTTTTGCAGGATATAAATAGGGGTGGCCGTGGTTCGAGGCAGAGTTTTAGGCGTGGCCATGCTCCTGAACCTATGTTAACAATTTAACCTCATTTCTATATCCTTGAGAGAAGGCCCTGGCTCTCACACTGAATGAGAGCGTTTGATTGACAGTTTGATCAACCAATCAGATATTGATTTGTAGCCAATGGGCGTGTTCTTTCAGAGTTCCCCTCGGTTCCAGGTGCTCTAGAAGGCCCGCTAGTTCACTGGAGAGAGACAGAGCGTCCAGAGAAATGCCACGCAGCAATTCATCTGAAGGTTTATTGTTTTAACGTTGAAATGGAAACAGGTGAAGATGATGTTGTTGCAGAGTTGTTGTCAGTACCTTTTCAAGACGAGAATTCAGTGAAAAGACGGACATTGTAACGGCGTGGGGGGGGGGGGGGGGGGGTCTACAGAAGGTCCAGTTGTGATAGACACGGTTCTCCACTGGTGTTCACGGGCTGAAGTGTTGGGTAGACTCACATCAATGTTGGAAATGCTCTAAAAAAAAATACAAAGATGTCATATCGTGATTTAATAAAAAGAAAATGTTGTTCAATTGCATTTTAAAATAAAAACAAATGTGCTCTTTATTTATAATTGTGATCCAATAAAGGTAAAGGCCAAACATGAACCTCACCTGCTGTTTGTACGGCTTGTAGTTGGGATAAAGGGAACATCTGTTGATATGTTTACATGAAATTGTTTGGTTGTGTTCATTTACAAACCCAGCAGCTCAGCGGGACTCCAGACCCCCGAACACCGGCTGAATAACAACGATATGAACGCCATCCAAGGGTTAAAGTGAACTCAGATGACCAGGACCACTCTCAGGGGGCTCGAGAAGGTACAGCACCCCCCACTGTAGATACATATGAGCAAAGCGTGTACATATAGAATGATGCAGCACCCTGGTATTCTTCACCTGGATATAGCATGACGTGTTGAAGCCTATACGATGATTGTATGCACGTGTCAGAGTCCTGTGAACAGTGTGTGTTTACTGAGGGAGTGAGACATCAGAGAGCACAGTTAGCATGTTGCTATCTCTCTGTCAGATCTCAGCTGTCACCAGGAAGTGATGGGGGGGGGGATCAGTCCCTGCTGTCACTCTGTTCTCAGGAACTAACTCAATGCTCTCTGATCCATCCCATAAAGTGTCTGACTCTGAGAAAACCGTCTCAGAGTAAACTCAATCCTTTGAAACACTTCCTGCCTCCAGAAGAAACGTGAGTGTGTCCTTAGAGAGCGTCTCAGTTGTGCAATACTCTGCATGTCCTTATCACTGGTGGTGTGTGCGTGCGTGCGTGCGTGTGTGTGTGTGTGTGTGTGTGTGTGTGTGTGTGTGTGTGTGTGTGTGTGTGTGTGTGTGTGTGTGTGTGTGTGTGTGTGTGTGTGTCTTGCTGTCAGTGTTTACGAGTAGTTTTTTCTTGAGAGATCACAAAGATATTTAAATATAATAAATAATAACGTGGATTTTCGGGTTTCTCGCGGATTTAGTTACTTAGGGCACCTTCTGAGTCGTCGTGGCGGTCAGAAATTGTGCGCTCCGAAATTGTGCGCAAAAATGTGCCGGATAATGGCGGATTTTGTTAGTTTCTTTTCAGTTTTTGGTTACTTTATTTCGGTGTTAGGGTTAGGTTAGGGTTAGGTTATTTAATTCGTATTTTTGCCTGATTTTACTGATTCATTAACAAAAAATTAATAATTTTAACATTTATTTTTATTATTCTAAATGATTTAGGGGGGTCCAATCATCAGTCTTATTCTCGTCACCCAGACAGATTCACTAATTACCCTCAGGTCCTGAGTAGAGAGAGTCTGACTGGACGTTGTTACTGGGAGGTGGAGTGGAGAGGGACAGGAGTTCGTGTAGCAGTCGCATACAAGAATATCAGCAGAGCAGGGGGGGGGGGGGAAGTGTATTTGGATGCAATGATAAATCTTGGTCGTTAGTTTGTGACCAAAACAGTTATTCATTTAGTTACAACAGAATCAGCACTCCCGTCTCAGGTCCTCTGTCCTCCAGAGTAGGAGTGTACCTGGATCACAGAGCAGGTGTTCTGTCCTTCTACAGCGTCTCTGAAACCATGACTCTCCTCCGCAGAGTGCAGACCACGTTCACTCAGCCGCTGCATGCTGGAGTTTATCTTTATGGTTATGGAGCCACAGCTGAGTTTTGTAAACTCAAATAGCCTGAAGTCCTTGGAGGAACTCTTCTACTTCTTAGACTCACCGTGTGTCCTTCAGAGCTGATTGTCCGTGTCTTCACTGCAGAGATCAGCTGTCAATCAAACATGATGGGCGGGGCTTCAACATCTTCTCACGAGTTGTTCTGTGGATGTTGGACTTTCTTCCGGCTCCTTCCTGTGTCTGTGTAGCCATGGAGGCTGTCGCTGCTCAGGAGGATCCTTGTTCACCTGAACTGATGTGTAAACTTTGCTCTAAATATGTGTTGGATGTTTCTTTTGATTCTTGTTGTCGTTTCTCTCGTAGTGCACGAGTCTTCAGAGAGGAAGCAGCAGAGCTTCTTTTATTCTACACATGTTATTCTGGTTCTAAAACAACAGAGGCATTTATAATCACATGTATTATTCTGACAGATTAAATGTTATTGTCGCCCAAATTAACAAACACACGAGTTCCCAGATGGGTATCACACTTATTTCATCATCACGTGTTTATTCAAAATGATATTACTTGCTGTCGTGATCATAATCAATAAGAACACCATTCATTATTCTGCTGTGAATAGCTGAGAGTCTTTGCTCGGGAAACACATGGTATAACATTAGTTATTGTTTTGCAGACTAATTGTTGTTGTTGTTGTTGTTGTTGTCCAAATAGAAAGTGGGTACTCTGATGTTTTATAGAACATAACTTATCATGATCATAATCAATAAGTACATCATTCATTATTCTGCTGTAAATAGCTGAGAGTCTTTGCTCGGGAAATACATGGTATAACATTAGTTATTGTTTTGCAGACTAATTGTTGTTGTTGTTGTTGTTGTTGTTGTTGCTGTTGTTGTTGTTCAAATATAAAGTGGGCACTCTGATGTTTTATAGAACATAACTCATGATAATAATCAATAAGGAAATCATGTCTGATTCTGAAACAGCGGAGATGAAACACATCATGGCGGAGAAAGAGAAGCTGGTCATGAAATCATTGGACACACTTTACTGATGGGATGTGTGATCGAATGTTTGGATCATCAATAAAGGTTTGTGTTTCAAAAACAAAAACAGGATGTTCTTCTTGTGTTATGTCCAAGGTGCCACGAAGCTGATGGAGAACATGTGGAAGTGACCTGAGACTAAATGAAGCTCAGCGCGAGTTCAACCAGGAAGACCGTCTTTACTCATTCACTATGTCCATGTTGCTCCTCTCTCTCCTCTCTATAAGTGTGTTTCAGGTGACTCGACGCAACCCTCCTCCACCCCCTCTCCACCTCCTGTCCCTCTGAATCCAGGGTCAAGCTAAGCCCCTCCCCTTCAGACCAAATACAACTATCCATTCACCACCATCAGGGTCTAGACCCCCGCAGTGGCGGTTCTAGACCACTTTTACTGAGGGGGCCAGGCTGGGGCCAGTTATTTTCTGTCCTGCAATAAATACAGGACGAAAAAGACAAAGACAGTATAAAGTAATTGTGCATAAGAAAACAATGCAATACATTTATTGGTATTTGTTTCATTACACATATTTATTTCAGATACTTATAGTTACAGTTTTTACGCTCTAATGCAGGGGTCTCAACCTTTTTTAGGATGAGAGCTACTTTCAAAAAATAAAATAAGTCGTGGGCTACTTTTACTCCTCTTTTTTTGTTTTTTGCAGTGTATATATTTAGCAAATGTTAACATTATTATATGCTGACCTTTAACCTTTGTGTGCTGTTTGGGTCTGTGGGACCCGTTTGCAGTGTTTACTAAAAGAAAAAGTATTCAATTTAATTATTTTAACCTGCTTTATTTGGGGGGTGGATCTCACCTCCTCTACGGGGGTCCGGGGGCATGCACCCCGGGAAGATTTGTTTTTAAAGGTTGAAGTGAAATGCATCAATCTGGTGCACTTTGAGCACACAGTGAATGTATGGATACAACTCTCAACACTCTATGAAAGGGAGCTGTATACTTTTCAATAATCCAAACATCTTTGTAATATGATTACAACCAATAACAAATCCTTTACACTTGTTTATTCTTATTCTTATGTTACCAGTTAGCATTCTTTCTTTTTATTTATGCATATTTTACTAATCACTCCCCTTTTAAACTGTTTTTTTTTTGCTGTCCTATATAGTACACATTGGAATGATTTCTCACTTTATTTGTTACAACTATATGTAACAGATAAAGGTGGGCTCTCTCTAATGGGTCTGACTAGAATCACAAATATCGTTAGTTCCACTTATTCCGTCGGCCAAGAAATCGTTTAATCATAAACTATTTTCAGGGGGGCCACCGGGGGGTCCAAAGGCAGTATTAGGGGGGCACTGCCCCCCCCTAGAACCGCCCCTGGACCCCGGGGGGGTTTCATTGGATCGGTTCTCCTCTCCCGAATGATACTTCCGCACAACGGGGCATAATCGCCAACACTCCATTACATTCATTTGGGTATTCCTGGCAATAAATATGTTTTCTTACCTCAAAACCGTTTCTCCTGATTGAATAACTGAGTTTCCTCCTGAAACAAAGCACAGTGTTCATCATCACTGAAACCGTGCCGCGCCACACTAATTGCGCCGCATAAGTGCGCCGTATTTTCGGCTCAGATGAGGCACCCTCCGCAAGATGAGGCCCCACGCAGTCTGCATGATCGGGCGGGAGGGAAGGCCCTGCTTATTAGCTACATCGCCCTAACGCAGGGATGGGCAACTTTGATGGTGGTGGGGGCCACATAATTGATGTACTGGCCACCAGGGGGCCGCAGATTCACTTGGAACACACAAAAATTCCATGTGTTGTATGTAATTATTAACAAATATACTAAGTCTGACATCTTCATTGACATTTTACAATCAAAGGGAACATCCCCAATAAATGGGAACATCCTCTAATAAGCTCACTAAACAAATATCAGTTCACAGAAATGTTATTTCATTTGTACAAGTGGCATGTTTATATTGAACAGGTTATTAAACAGTGGAATAAAGCTATTTTTAAACTATTGGAAAGCACGGAAATTGTGTGTATTGAGATTAACCCAGACATTAGTTGTCTAACTTGAACCTAAAACACTTGTAGCCAGTCTCTGCATTCTCCTTATTCCACAATAAGGGGAATGTCAACACGCACGCACTTTGCTGTTCCTCAGCGCCACTCCCCCTCCCTCCCGCTGAAATTATGAATGAAAAGCGTAGTAATCATAGATAACACGGCAGGGTCCGTGACAGTTTGTTTTCATCTGATTTCAAATAAACAAAGTCTTTTTAAGAATATTAAACTTTTTCCGCCAAATTCAGATGATAAATACAATTTTTAAGCTTGTAAAGGCATAATTATAAGAGGCAATTTAACGTCACAGCAGGCATAACAACAGCCGGTGTTTCTTGTGAGGGTTTCCCCGGGAAACAAACACAATACACACAAATGCATCACAGATTATTTTGTGGTATTTGAAATCATGTACGCAGCTCGCGACGTAACTAGGAGTCTAGTGGACGGTATCAGTACTACAAGTAAAACAAATGAAACAAAAATAAAAAAAAATTTAATTAATTTTTTTTTAATTAATTACGTAGTTTATAAATTAATATGAGGGCCGCAGAGGAGGTGGGGGCCGCCATTTGCCCATCCCTGCCCTAACGTGTAAAGTTATACAAGCATTTTGTACCAGTGCTTTTCACAAGTAGACTCTTGCAGGCCAGAGTAGCTGGAGTGATTCAACAAGAACAAAACATTTAACATTTAGTAAAAGGAAAAGAGAGTTCACTGAAGACACCAGGAGGGTCAGAGCAGGAGGAAGAGGAGGAGATGAAGACATTAGTGAAGAAGAAGAAATGTATGTGAGCCTTGTGAGGAATAAAGAGGAAGTGTCAGAGAGAGGGCCAGAGCCAGGGATCAGGAGGCAGATGAGACTCCAGCTGGACCACATGGTATGTTCTTATTCTCCTTACATGTTCCATTACAGCAGCACAATCTAGCAGCTCTTAGTATTGACACATATTTATTGAAATGTGTTGCTGCACGGGTCACCTTTAGCTCTCTGAAGAGATGGGTGATGTCATTTGTGTACTTCATTATAACTAAATACTTTTACTGTACTTACAGTAAACAGAGTTCTAGGGTATCATGAGTTCTTCCTGCTGTTTTATACTATATGTTAGTTTGTTTGTCTGAACACCTTGTTTCTCTTGTGCATTAAGAACACTTGTGTTAGGCCATGATTTAACAATAAATAGGTTTTATACAGTATAAAATACCACGTACTGTCCACCCTCCCATGCCACCCTGGCATGACCTCTTGCCCCCCCTTTGCCACCCCATGTCAAATGTGCTAGAACCGCCACTGCCCGGCCCGGCCCACCCAGAATACACTTTAAAGTGAATAAAAACAGCAATTACTCACAAACACAAGGAGAAAGCTTCTACTTTACACCACTGTTTGGTTGTAGAACTCTTTATATATGAACAGTCTAAAGTTGAATTTAGTGACTAATGGCGCATATTCAGCGCAACCGAGCTCTCTCTAATCATACTGTCAATGCTGCTTCCGGTTAGCAACCAATCCGCGACGCCTCCCTGGTTACCATGGTGACGACAACTGCTAACTTTCTGTCCGCTAACTAGTCAGTGAAAGAAGCAACAACAGCGAAATAAGACACGGATTGTAAACTTGACTGTAATATTTGTAAGTAGTTGTTTGCTTCCGTCACCAGGGAGTCGGGTGGATTTATTTTGAAAACACTTATTTGCAGGTTAAATGGCTTGTTAGTCGACGTCAGAGAGCTAGGTAGCTTAAGCTAAGCGTTAGCTCGGAGGCTAATCCAGAACACAAGAGGATTCAGTTGTTAAGTTAGTTGTATATCCTCCAAGATGAGTGAGCAGCTGAGGTTCATCGTGGAGCAGCTCAACAGAGAGCCGTTCAAGAAGAGCTTTAACCTGATCACGTTTGACTCTCTGGACCCCATGCAGCTGCTGCAGATCCTCAACGATGTTCTGGCTGAAATAGACCCAAAGGTGAGAGACTAGCTTCAATAAGATCAGTGTGACATGTTGTAAACTATCAGTCTGTGGGTGGTATTCTTGAATTAATCTGAACTAATGTGTCTGCATAAAAACAGGATAATATAATAACCATCACAAATATAATACTGGGAAAAGATCCATTCAGCATGACGAGGACTATTATTTTGGATACCTAGGTAGCAGATAATACATCTTCTGTACTTTATACATTTTTTGTTTTGGGTCATCGTGCAGGATGAGTAGACGTATTGTACTTTAAGTATATTTTGATTCTAATACTTGTGTACTTTTACTAAAGTCACATTTTGAAATCAGGACTTTTACTAGTAGTGGAGTATTTTAAGACCATGGTATTTGTACTTTTACTTAAGTAAAGGATCTGAGTACTTCTTCCACCTCTGGCTATTTGCTGCAACCTATAGGTGGACATAATTATGTATTAATTGTACTTTACTTGAGTATCTGCATTTTCTGAGACTTCTACTCCACTGCGTCTCAGAGGCAACTTTTTGTGTGTGCAGTAATGGGGCTGGAGAAGTGTGTATTATATTCATTTATGACACAATATTCTAAAGTTGCCCTATACGCACTTGTATAAAAACATATTTAGTATTTTGTCATTCAGGGTTCTTACGGTCATTAAAAACCTGGAGAAGTCATGGAAATTGAAAGTGCTAATTCCAGGCCCTGGAAAAGTTACGGAAAACAATATTTTTCCCAAACTTTTAGAAAAGTCATGGAAAATTAACTGAAGTTGCATCAAATATAATTTGTTTTATCTAATCGCAGAACTAGTAATACTATAATGATAATAAATACTGTATCGTATAGTAATGAAACGTAAAGTGGCATTTAACTGACGAGGTATTTTGCTGGTGAGAGATTTGAGTTGCTTTAGCTGTAGAAGCTAATATGTGTTAGATAGGCACATGTTTCATATGCGGACCTTATTTTCCTGTTCCGTGTTAAAATAAACCATTTTCAGTGGTACCGCTGAGAAAGAGTCATTTTTTTGGTCATGGAAAATGAGGTAAAGGTCCTGGAGAAGTCATTGAAAATCATTGGTGAAAGAGTGTATGAACCCTGGTCATTTAACTTCTGCTGCTTGACTTAAGGATGAATGATCTCTAATGAAATAAACATTAGCCACAGAAGAGGTTCAGCCGTTTCAATGAATCCTGTCCTAGTGCAACGTTCTTTACTGACTGACCTCTTCCACCTTCCCCTTCTGTCTTCAGCATGCTATGGATATCCGTGAAGAACTGCCAGAACAAACCATAAGGAGAATGTGTGCTCTGCTGGGGATGCTGAAGTACAAACCTCCTGGCAACCCGTCTGATGTGTGAGTTCAAACATCCAACGAGAACTCCACCAACCACACCTCAGTGACTCAGCTCACTCCCACTCCCACCTGCTACGTTGCAGTGAACATCTCATATGGGCCGCCATCTCTAACCAGGGAGCTATCAGGCGTCCCTTTTTTATTATTTTTATAATGTACATATTTGTATAGAGAACTGCACAATCATTCAAATGCCTTTGGAGATAAGCAAATGGCACTTTTTACAGACAGGCAGGCAGGCATTTCAGACACGAGAAATAAACAGTCCAAAATATTTCTGAAATAGAAATAAAATAGCATTAAAAAGTAAAAAATATATATATACCTGTGGAAATACACATTTCAGTAACAAATATAACGCAGGGTATTATTTAGCACGAAATGGATTATTGAATATGAAAATGAATATAAATGTACAGTGGTAAGAGTAATGTTATATCTGGTCCTAGTGATATACCCTTTGCTTCTCCTGGTGTTGCAGGAGCAGCTTCCGGCAGGGTCTGGTGAGCGGCAGTACGCCCGTGGTTCACCCCATCCTGCACTGGCTGCTGCAGAGACTCCCTGAGCTGAAGAAGAGAGCCTACCTCGCTCGCTTCCTGGTCAAACTGGAGGTGCCCGCAGAGTTCCTGCAGGACGACGTCATCAACGACACCTCTCACCAGGTCGGCAACATATCTCACGTTACATTTCATAGAGTTAGAAATAACCTTAAGAAGCAAAAGAAGTCATTCATGTTGTGTGTCTACAGTATGAGGAGCTGGTGGAGAGTTTTAAGACGTATCATAAGGAGTGTGAGCTGCTGAGGACTTCAGGCTTCTCCACAGCAGAGATCAGGAGGGTGAGAAACACTTGGTGACTCTTACCATCTATGAAGCAATCTTTCATGCAAGAAAATACTCGTTCAGTCTCTCAAATATGGAGATTTGTTGCTTTTTCTGTCAGATATTAAAGTGAATATCTTTAGGTTTTTGAATGACAAAACAAGACATTTAATGAAGACTTGGTCTTTGAGAAACTTGGGATGGACATTTTCATAATGTTCTCACCTTTTAAAGACCAACTGGTTAATGGCTTTATCTAGATTTGATTTCATAAGACAATGCAAATAATTGTGAGCTGCAGCCCTTTGTGTTTGCAATGTGTAATAAATCATTTTGATGAATAAGTTTTCAGTTTATGTAATGATATAACGATGTACCTTCTGAAGCCTAGTGGTCCTGCACTCACATGATCCCTCTTTTGTCCAACGACAGGACATCGGAGCAATGGAGGAAGAGAAGGACCAACTCATCAAGCGTGTGGACAGGCTGAAGAAGAGGGTGAGTCAAACTAAATGCTCTGAAGGCTTTGGGATTTACTGAGGAATGAAAACATGACCCAGGCATCACTACCAGCTTCTCTGATAGAGCTGCCAGGCTGTGGAGTGGAGAGCCGTTTATCAAAGCCCGGCCAAAAGGTCAAAGCTGACTCTGGTGGAGAGGTGTCTGGGTATTTCTGCTCTCCTGATGGTGCAGAGTCATATACAGTACACACACCTCCTTTACTCAAGTAGAAGTACAGATACTCGTGTTTAAAAATACTCTGGTGAAAGTAGAAGTACTGACTAAACTTCTTTACTCAAGTGAAAGTAAAGAGGCTTTGAAGTGTACTTCAGTAAAAAGTACCCATAACTAGCAGCTGTTTTAAAGAGTACCTGACCTCCCTTTATATTAATAGAACAATAATGTCATTGTTAGCTAATGAATGTTTCCATGGTGACCAACGGCAACATGACAACGTTTCCATTGGTCCCTCTTCTTTAGAGAAGACCAGGAAGTGATGGATACACGGATCGTGTTCCAACCAATAGGCACGCAGTGACTCTAAAGAATAATGACCACGCACCAAACACACATTCAGACTAAAGGAACCAGCTGTTTGGGAAATGAGAGAAGTAGAAAGTACAGGTATTTGGGTTCAACATGTAAGAAGTAGAAAGTACAGGTATTAGAGTTCAACATGAGAGAAGTAGAAAGTACAGGTATTTGTGTTCAACATGAGAGAAGTAGAAAGTACAGGTATTTGGGTTCAACATGAGAGAAGTAGAAAGTACAGGTATTTGGGTTCAACATGTAAGAAGTAGAAAGTACAGGTATTTGGGTTCAACATGTGAGAAGTAGAAAGTACAGGTATTTGAGTTCAACATGTAAGAAGTAGAAAGTACAGGTATTTGTGTTCAACATGAGAGAAGTAGAAAGTACAGGTATTTGAGTTCAACATGTAAGAAGTAGAAAGTACAGGTATTTGAGTTCAACATGTAAGAAGTAGAAAGTACAGGTATTTGGGTTCAACATGTAAGAAGTAGAAAGTACATGTATTTGAGTTCAACATGTAAGAAGTAGAAAGTACAGGTATTTGAGTTCAACATGTAAGAAGTAGAAAGTACAGGTATTTGAGTTCAACATGTAAGAAGTAGAAAGTTCAGGTATTTGGGTTCAACATGTAAGAAGTAGAAAGTACAGGTATTTGAGTTCAACATGTAAGAAGTAGAAAGTACAGGTATTTGGGTTCAACATGTAAGAAGTAGAAAGTACAGGTATTTGAGTTCAACATGTGAGAAGTAGAAAGTACAGGTATTTGTGTTCAACATGTAAGAAGTAGAAAGTACAGGTATTTGAGTTCAACATGTGAGAAGTAGAAAGTACAGGTATTTGTGTTCAACATGAGAGAAGTAGAAAGTACAGGTATTTGAGTTCAACATGTAAGAAGTAGAAAGTACAGGTATTTGGGTTCAACATGTAAGAAGTAGAAAGTACAGGTATTTGTGTTCAACATGAGAGAAGTAGAAAGTACAGGTATTTGGGTTCAACATGTAAGAAGTAGAAAGTACAGGTATTTGTGTTCAACATGAGAGAAGTAGAAAGTACAGGTATTTGAGTTCAACATGTAAGAAGTAGAAAGTACAGGTATTTGGGTTCAACATGTAAGAAGTAGAAAGTACAGGTATTTGTGTTCAACATGAGAGAAGTAGAAAGTACAGGTATTTGTGTTCAACATGTAAGAAGTAGAAAGTACAGGTATTTGAGTTCAACATGTAAGAAGTAGAAAGTACAGGTATTTGTGTTCAACATGAGAGAAGTAGAAAGTACAGGTATTTGAGTTCAACATGTAAGAAGTAGAAAGTACAGGTATTTGGGTTCAACATGTAAGAAGTAGAAAGTACAGGTATTTGTGTTCAACATGAGAGAAGTAGAAAGTACAGGTATTTGGGTTCAACATGTAAGAAGTAGAAAGTACAGGTATTTGAGTTCAACATGAGAGAAGTAGAAAGTACAGGTATTTGGGTTCAACATGTAAGAAGTAGAAAGTACAGGTATTTGTGTTCAACATGTAAGAAGTAGAAAGTACAGGTATTTGAGTTCAACATGTAAGAAGTAGAAAGTAAAAAGTCGTCAGAAAAATAAGCAGTGGAGTAAATACTGATACCAGAAACATGTGCTTAAGTACAGTAACGAAGTATTTGTACTCCACTACTTCCCACCTCTGTATTTCCTCCTGGATCCTCTAGGTGGACTCAGTGTCCAACCATCAGAGGATGCTGGATCAGGCCCGGCAGCTGAGGGTGGAGAAGGAGAGAGAGGAGTCGCTCACCCACCAGAAGCAGGAGCAGAAGAACCAGGTACACTGAATCTGAATATTCGTCCAACAGAGGGGAAATGTTCAGAGTTACAGGCTAACAAAGACAATATTAAAGATAGGAGGTACACAAATAACACGTTACAAAAATACACATTCGGGTGGACAACAACGAGTAGCATTAGCAGTATTTAAAAAGTATCATAATTGTAGAAAGTAGCGTGATTTTGCTTTGTATGTATGTAACCAAATCAAAATGGCAATACAACAATTCTGAAAGATATAGAAGGTAGTGGGATAGCAAGCCAGATAGTGTCTGTCTGTCTGTCTGTCTGTCTGTCTGTCTGTCTGTCTGTCTGACTGTCTGTCTGTCTGTCTGTCTGTCTGTCTGCCTGCCTGCCTCTCTGTCTGTCTGTCTGTCTGTCTGTCTGCCTGCCTCTCTGTCTGTCTGCCTGCCTGTCTGTCTGTCTGACTGTCTGTCTGTCTGTCTGTCTGTCTGTCTGTCTGCCTGCCTCTCTGTCTGTCTGTCTGTCTGTCTGTCTGTCTGTCTGTCTGTCTGTCTGTCTGTCTGTCTAACTGTCTGTCTGTCTGTCTGTCTGTCTGTCTGACTGTCTGTCTGTCTGACTGTCTGTCTGTCTGTCTGTCTGTATATCTGTATATCTGTCTGTCTGTCTGTCTGTCTGTCTGTATATCTGTCTGTCTGTCTGTCTGTCTGTCTGTCTGTCTGTCTGTCTGTCTGTCTGTCTGTCTGTCTGTCTGTCTGTCTGTCTGTCTGTCTAACTGTCTGTCTGTCTGTCTGTCTGTCTGTCTGACTGTCTGTCTGTCTGACTGTCTGTCTGTCTGTCTGTCTGTCTGTATATCTGTATATCTGTCTGTCTGTCTGTCTGTCTGTCTGTATATCTGTCTGTCTGTCTGTCTGTCTGTCTGTCTGTCTGTCTGTCTGTCTGTCTGTCTGTCTGTCTGTCTGTCTGTCTGTCTGTCTGTCTGTCTGTCTGTATATCTGTATATCTGTCTGTCTGTCTGTCTGTCTGTCTGTATATCTGTCTGACTGTCTGTCTGTCTGTCTGTCTGTCTGTCTGTCTGTCTGTCTGTCTGTCTGTCTGTCTATCTAACTGTCTGTCTGTCTGTCTGTCTGTCTGACTGTCTGTCTGTCTGACTGTCTGTCTGTCTGTCTGACTGTCTGTCTGTCTGTCTGTCTGTCTGTCTGTCTGTCTGTCTGTCTGCCTGCCTGCCTCTCTGTCTGTCTGTCTGTCTGTCTGTCTGCCTGCCTCTCTGTCTGTCTGCCTGCCTGTCTGTCTGACTGTCTGTCTGTCTGTCTGTCTGTCTGTCTGTCTGCCTGCCTCTCTGTCTGTCTGTCTGTCTGTCTGTCTGCCTGCCTGCCTCTCTGTCTGTCTGTCTGTCTGTCTGTCTGCCTGCCTCTCTGTCTGTCTGTCTGTCTGTCTGTCTGTCTGTCTGTCTGTCTGTCTGCCTGCCTGTCTGTCTATCTAACTGTCTGTCTGTCTGTCTGTCTGTCTGCCTGCCTGTCTGTCTGTCTGACTGTCTGTCTGTCTGTCTGTCTATCTAACTGTCTGTCTGTCTGTCTGACTGTCTGTCCGTCTGTCTGTCTGTCTGACTGTCTGTCTGTCTGCCTGCCTGTCTGTCTGTCTGTCTGTCTGTCTATCTATCTAACCGTCTGTCTGTCTGTCTGTCTGTGTTCAGCTGTTCCAGGCGGAGCAGCGTCTGCAGAGGGCGAAGCAGCAGCTGAAGGATTTGCGTCAGGCTGCAGCAGATGCAAATCCAGAGAGTGAGTACCTGAGGAGTGGGAAGGGGGGGGGGGGGGGGGTGAAGGACAACAGATGAAGGTCGCTCAGCTAATAGACCTTCATCTGCTGAGACCCTGTAATGACTCTGATGTTTGACGGGTCCTAATGGAGCTAATCTAATGATGAGAGTGTCTCCTCTTGTTCTCATCTGCAGCCAGAGGACAGATGAACACATTAACAGTTACTCAAATCACCACTGTGGTGGAGCCGCACAATTAAAAGGCACTTACCACAATTACTGACCTACGGAAGTCCTGAGAGTCGTATCAAAACAAAGCCTAGAAATTATTTCCTGGGATTATGATGTAAAGGAGTCAGTTTTTCCCGGCTGGAGTGCACCGCTACCACCTTGTCTTAAAGGTAGGGTAAGAATGGAGAAACCAGCTCCAGTGCGCTAGAATTTGAAACTACGCAGCCGAAAAAAATCTGCTCCTTCCTTCAGACTTCCTCACAGAGCCCCTCCTCCAACACACACGAACGCGCACATGACCAATGAGGGCACGAGATAAGTTTGTGCACAGATGGAAGGCTGACAGGCAGGTAGGCCATCCAGTCATTTTAGCCGGGCCGGCTCAGATGATTGGTCGTGCTTTTTACAGCGCCACGGCTTCCACAGATTACATTACATTACATTGCATTTAGCTGACGCTTTTATCCAAAGCGACTTACAATAAGTGCGTTCGACCAACAAAATACAAACTTGAAGACAACAGAATCATATAAGTACATCAGGCTTCATAGAGCAAAAACATTTCAAGTGCTACTCAACTGGCTTTAGATAAGCCAGTCCTTTGTTAGTATATAAGTGCTTTGTTAATAGTTCTATCGCTCGAAGTGGAGTCGAAAGAGATGAGTTTTCAGTCTGCGCCGGAAGGTGTGTGAGCTTTCTGCTGTCCTGATGTCAATGGGAGCTCATTCCACCATCTTGGAGCCAGGATAGCAAACCCATGTGTTTTTGCTGATGGGAACTTGGGTCCCCCTCGCAGCGAGGGTGCAGCGAGCCGTTTTGTTGATGCAGAGCGTAGTGCACGCGCTGGGGTGTACGGTTCAACCATGTCCTGGATGTAGGAAGGGCCAGATCCATTCGCAGCATGGTACGCAAGTACCAGTGTCTTGAAGTGGATTCTAGCAGTTACCGGAAGCCAGTGGAGGGAGCGGAGGAGCGGCGTGGTGTGGGAGAATGTAGGAAGGTTGAAGACCAGACGAGCCGCTGCATTCTGGATGAGCTGCAGAGGTCGGATGGCACATGCAGGCAGACCAGCCAGGAGGGAGTTGCAGTAGTCTAGGCGTGAGGTGACGAGAGCCTGGACCAGAACCTGTGTCGATTTCTGGGTCAGCTGGGGACGCATCCTCCTGATGTTGTAAAGCGTGTATCTGCAGCAGCGGGTTGTAGCAGCGATGTTTGCAGTGAAGGACAGGTTGTTATCCAGGATCACACCCAGATTCCTTGCAGTCTGGGTCGGGGAAACAACAGAGGTGCCGATGTTGATAGTCAGGTCAAGAGAGGGACAATCTTTTCCCGGAAGGAAACGCAGGTCAGTTTTGTCAAGGTTGAGCTTGAGGTGATGATCAGACATCCACTGAGAGATGTCAGCTAAACAAGCAAAGATGCGTGCGACGACCTGGGTCTCTGAGCGGGGAAAGGACAGAATTAATTGGGTGTCGTCAGCGTAGCAGTGGTATGAAAAACCATGCGGGCTAATGACAGATCCGAGCGAGTTTGTGTACAAGGAGAAGAGGAGGGGACCAAGAACAGAGCCCTGAGGGACCCCTGTAGTTAATTGACAAGGGTCGGACTCGGACCCTCTCCAAGTAACCCTGTAGGTGCGGTCTTTGAGGTATGAGGTGAGGAGGGAAAGTGCAGAGCCTGAAACTCCAAGTTCTTGAAGAGTGCGAAGGAGGATCTGATGATTCACCGTGTCGAATGCAGCAGACAGGTCCAACAGGATGATGACAGAGGAGAGGGAGGCTGCTTTAGCATTGTGCAGTTCCTCAGTGACAGCAAGGAGGGCAGTTTCTGTGGAGTGACCTGCCTTGAACCCAGACTGGTGCGGATCCAGAAGGTTGTTCTGATGGAGATAGCAGGAGAGTTGTTTAAAGACAGCGCGTTCAAGTGTTTTAGACAGGAACGGGAGGAGAGAGACAGGCCTGTAGTTTATAACATCAGACGGGTCGAGAGTGGGTTTCTTCAGGAGAGGGTTTACTCTCGCCTCCTTGAGACTGTTTGGAAAGTGACCAGAAGTTAGAGAAGTGTTGATGAAATGGGTGAGAAACGGTAGAATGGTGGTTAACAAAGTCGCTTGACAGAAGACATTTTTTTATGGATTTGTTGTCAAAGAATTTAAGATACTCGTTGCTCTCGGGATGTGAAGAGCATTCCATGCAATATAACAACAAGTGTTTGTGAAGTGAATTACCTTCCCCACCTTTAAGAATGCACCCAAACCTGTTTTCTACATGTTTGCTGACGAATTTTTGTTTAGGGACCTTAGAAATGTTGTCCAGGAACTAATATTCACCTGTTCTTACAGTAAGTCATAAACACAGAAGAGGTTTTACCATTTTCTAACTTCCTTAGAAATCTGTATTGATCTGTGAAACACGTTGAAAAAAGTTGTTGACAGTTAGATATATTGTGAGTTACTAATCGATGTTACATTACAGTCATGTCTTTCTTTTGGATAGTAAGAAGTGTGTGGGAGAGAAACTCCCTCTGGAGGGAACACAGGACTTGTAGCCTTGCAGACCATTTACATGCACTCAAACCTATAGAACACACTAGAGGAAAGAATAGAGCCTCTGTCCAAAAAAGTAGTGTGAGTGCAAGACATCACTTGTGTTCTATCATAGTGCTTAGAGAGCATACTTAAAAGATATCCAGGTGCAGAAGGACACACACTTATCTCAAAGTGCTTCATTAATGAGCCCCGTCTCTTCCAGGCCTAATGAAGAGGCTGGAGGAGGAGATCAAGATCAACTCCTACATGGTGTCTGAGAAGCTCCCCAAGGAGCTGGAGGCCATGAGGCGCTCGGTGCAGTACCTCCAGAAGATATCGTCAGAGCCCGCCATGGGTCAGGCCAACCTGCAGGAGCTGGAGGACAAGGTGAGCACGCGGGCTTCGTCTATAGCAGGGGTGTCAGACGGCCACATACAGAACATATACGAAGGTCTGGGCCGCTCACTAGAGGTATACAGCCTCATGAGTTCAGTTATAAGTTAGCAAACTCAATCAAAAGCAGGTAAATGATGCTCGTGAGTGTTACCAGCTCATCCATTAAAACAGAAGCCTCAGATTGATGATAATAAGGAGGAATATGAAGGCTGTATTTCAAGCTTGTTATGGAAATAAGTTACTGGGCTTTTTTTATCAACTAAGATTTTGAATTGACTGCTTTTTTTGTTGAAAAGTGATCTTATTACCACATGTGTGATATATGTTTTGTCTATACAATATAAGACAAGCACAAGTTTCATTTGTGGGCTGTATTCCATTATACTTTTTGAATTTGCTGAGGGCCGATTCATAATGGTCCGCGGGCCGCATTTGGCCCCCGGACCGTAGTTTGGACAACCCTGATCTATATAACAATGAAAAGAATACATTTTATTTATAAAGGCGCCTTTCAAGGCTCTCAAGGTCGCCGTACACAAAACACAAGTTAAAAAAAACACTACAATATAGTCACTCAATAAAAACAGCAAAGCAGAGGGTGTGCGATGTGATCAGGGTGAAGAGACGTGATTTTAAAATATCTGACATTAAACATTATCCGTGTGCATGTGATGTGTCAGTGTGTAAGTTAGTGTGTGAGTTAGTGTGTGAGTCAGTGTGTGAGTCAGTGTGTGAGTCAGTCAGTGTGTGAGTCAGTCAGTGTGTGAGTCAGTCAGTGTGTGAGTCAGTGTGTGTGTGAGTCAGTCAGTGTGTGTGTGTGTGTGTGTGTGTGTGTGTGTGTGTGAGTCAGTCAGTGTGTGTGTCAGTGTGTGAGTCAGTCAGTGTGTGTGTGTGAGTCAGTCAGTGTGTGTGTGAGTCAGTGTGTGTGTGTGTGTGTGTGTGTGTGTGTGTGTGTGTGTGTGTGTGTGTGTGTGTGTGTGTGTGTGTGTGTGTGTGTGTGTGTGTGTGTGTGTGTGTGTGTGTGTGTGTGTGTGTGTGTGTGTGTGTGTGTGTGTGTGTGTGTGTGTGTGTGTGTGTGTGAGTCAGTGTGTGAGTCAGTCAGTGTGTGTGTCAGTGTGTGAGTCAGTCAGTGTGTGTGTGTGTGTGTGTGTGTGTGTGTGTCAGTGTGTGAGTCAGTCAGTGTGTGAGTCAGTCAGTCAGTGTGTGAGTCAGTGTGTGTCAGTGTGTGAGTCAGTCAGTGTGTGTGTGAGTCAGTGTGTGAGTCAGTCAGTGTGTGAGTCAGTCAGTCAGTGTGTGAGTCAGTGTGTGAGTCAGTGTGTGAGTCAGTCAGTGTGTGTGTCAGTGTGTGAGTCAGTCAGTGTGTGTGTGTGTGTGTGTGTGTGTGTGTGTGTGTGTGTGTGTGTGTCAGTGTGTGAGTCAGTGTGTGAGTCAGTGTGTGAGTCAGTGTGTGAGTCAGTCAGTGTGTGTGTGAGTCAGTGTGTGTGTGTGTGAGTCAGTCAGTGTGTGAGTCAGTCAGTGTGTGAGTCAGTCAGTGTGTACGTCAGTGTGTGTGTGTGTGTGTGAGTCAGTCAGTGTGTACGTCAGTGTGTGTGTGAGTCAGTCAGTGTGTGAGTCAGTCAGTGTGTACGTCAGTGTGTGTGTGAGTCAGTCAGTGTGTACGTCAGTGTGTGTGTGAGTCAGTCAGTGTGTGAGTCAGTCAGTGTGTGTGTACGTCAGTGTGTGTGTGTGTGAGTCAGTCAGTGTGTGAGTCAGTCAGTGTGTGAGTCAGTGTGTACGTCAGTGTGGGTATTGTGTGGTATTTACCTCCATGCATTACATCCATCCCTGTGTGTTCGTCTCTGAACGCTCTTCATTGGTCACAGATTAAAGAAGCCGACTCTCAGATCAATCAGCTGATAGAGAAGAGGATGATGAGGAGTGACCCCATGGACGACAAACTGACGCTCTACAGGCAGCAGGTGATGCATTTCATCCTTTTATCTATTTTCGTCTTTTGCCAATTTTACTCAAGTAACATTTAAAAAAAACACGGGCAACAGCTCTGGTGGACATTCCTGCTGTCAGCATGCCAATTGCACGCTCCCTCAAAACTTGCGACATCTGTGGCATTGTGCTGTGTGATAAAACTGAACATTTCAGAGGGGCCTTTTATGGTGGCCAGCCTAAGGCACACCTGTGCAATAATCATGCTGTCTAATCAGCATCTTGATATGCCACACCTGCCACACTACCTATAAAGCTCAAGAAAACATGACGTGTTGCGTTTCCACTCGGCGTAGTTCCGGCTAGCGGGTACTTTTTCACAGTTTTCCTTCTCTCCAAAATCGAAGTTCTTTCCGGGCCAACAACCGGGCTGAGTATGCTAAACTAGTGAGAGAATCGCTGGCAACTACAACAAGATGAACATATTTGACCGTGATTTGATTGTAATACACGTTTCAAAATGATGCAGAAGTAACAACATACCGGTTAGTAAAAACCATGAATTAATGCTTTGCCAAGTCTGCAGACAGACGGCAGGCGTGTTTTCTGAATGGAGCTTGGCTAAGCTAACGCAGTATATGCTCCGACCGTCCACACTCACAACAACGGCCTATCCATCCATCTTCTCCCGCTTATCCGTGGTCGGGTCGCGGGGGTAGCAGTTCCAGCAGAGAGCCCCAAACTTTCCTTTCCCTGGCGACATCAACCAGCTCTGACTGGGGGATCCCAAGGCGCTCCCAGGCCAGCGAAGAGATATAATCCCTCCACCTGGTCCTAGGTCTACCCCTTGGTCTCTTCCCAGCTGGACGTGCCTGGAACACCTCCCTAGGGAGGCGCCCAGGTGGCATCCTAACTAGGTGCCTGAACCACCTCAACTGGCTCCTTTCGACGAGAAGGAGGAGCGGTTCAACTCCGAGTCCCTCCCTGATGACCGAACTTCTCACCTTATCCCTAAGGGAGACGCCAGCCACCCTGCGGAGAAAACCCATCTCGGCCGCTTGTATCCACAACAACGGCCTATACAGACATAAATAAACCAGCCACTGTATTCTCCATGACACAGACAGTCTGTGGTTTGTACTGGTTTCACTTCTGTCTAGTTTCTGAACAGACATGAGGAGCTGTGAGCTCTGAGGGCTAACAGCTAACGGCTGATGTTGGTTTTGTGTTTCGCATTGAAGATGACGTCACGGCTCCGCCTACACTGCGTTACTATAGTTACTGCCCCAGTTCCTAAACTGTAATGGAAACTAGTTGATATTTCTTTCCCCGTAACAACATGCCTATAGCTCAATTACCTCCACTCTCGCACACATTCATAATTCAATACAATACAAAGGGGCTTTATTGGCATGACCACATTTTAAACATAGTATTGCCAAAGCATTCCGCACGAGGCGTTATAACAGGACAAAACAAAAATCAACACTAAACATAAATGTTAACACTATGTTATCATGTCTGTGTATCAACTGTGATGTGATGTGACTGTTGCAGGCATCCATCATCATGCGGAGGAAGGAGTCGAAGGCGGAGGAGCTGCAGGAGGCGAGGGAGGAGCTGGTGTCTGCAGAGAGGGACCTGAGGGGGAGGAGCCAGGCTCAGGACTCTGAGGGGGGGGAGATCATCCGGACAGACGAGGTACCCTGCCCTTTTAAAGGTTACTTTAATAATGCATTATAGACATAGAAAGTGCTACCAAAGATATGACTGTTGCACTTCTTGAAATAAACAAAGTATCAAGTGAAACTCAACTGGCTTTGTGTAACAGACGAGATGCTTTACAGTTCGTTTAACAACTGTAGGAAGACGTAGAGTATGAACTGTGTGTAGTGTAGTCAATGGTTTTCTGAACGTGTTAGGGTCCACTACAAAACACGTCTCACTCTGTAAACCAAATACTTATCCTATTTAGTAGCTTTGAAGGCGTTATAAGTCATTTAATAACGCATTAAAGACATAAGGGTCATAGAAAGTGCTACCAAAGATAATTCTGATGCAATTTTTGTAACAGAGACAAGATGCTACAGAGTCCATTTAGTGTGTGTGTGTGTGTGTGCGTGTGCGTGCGTGTGTGTGTGTGTGTGAAAAGCCATTCCTTAAGTTCTGATGATTGACGTTAGAATGAATGTGTGATTTTGCTTTGATGTAGGTTTTGAACCGCTCTGATCTCATAAATAAAAACACATCATTGAGAATTATTGATTTAATAAATAGTAAGGATGTGGAGTTTCTGAAATGGTCAGGGTTGGGAGGGTTCCTTTAAAAATGTAATCTGTTACAACTACTTCAGACAACAGAACAACGTGACCTTAGAAAATACAGATATTTAGGATCAGAAATGATTGTATTTAAAGGACAACCTGCCTTTCAGGAAGCAGCCTTCAATGAAACACATGAGCATACTTTATACTACAGCTTAAAAAAAGCAGAAATCTGAGCTGACAGAAAATGCTCCGTTTTAGTTTATCACACACAGTTAAGCTCACACACACAATGTTATGACCAAATATGACCTGCTGAATTAAAAACAGAACAAATGAAGCAAAGAAAGTGAAAACCATGAAGCAGATTCAGGCAGTAGAGATTCACACTGTCTACAGAACAGCTCACAGAGACAACATCTGATCCTTTACAGCAGTGTTTCTCAAACTTGTTCATACCAAGGACACTTAACCAATAAAAAATCACTCGCTGACCACCTAACTCCACAAATATCAAAAATCACATCGTTTTTCTAGAACAGATTACAATGGTACAAACAAGTGGCAACATGTGTGACGAAGGTGTTGCGCTGGGCTGTATCATGCAATCGAAAGTGAAACTTAAGCTCGCTTCATTGCGGAGATATTCCCGCGAGAGTGGGGAAAACTTTAATTTATTAATTTATTTAAAATGTGAAATTGTACCAATATACTCACGGACCACTAGGGGGCGCTCACGGACTAACACTGTAATCCTGATAGTGATCCCCAATGTTTAGAACAGTAATCAGATTGTTGTTGTAAGGGAGTACAGTTACGTTATCATGGTGAGCATTGGTGGATTTGCAAACCACAGAAGACGCAGGAGGCTATTTCAGTTCTTTATCCAAACACTGTCTAACGTTACGTTCCCTCTTCCTAACTCTCCCACACATTCCCATGCAGAGCCACAAATAGAGCACAACGGAGAATATCCAGAGCAAGGAGCTGTAGTGAAAGACGGCCTTTTGTCCCTCGGCTCGTTTAAGTCAGCTGGACACATAAAACAGACACGGGGCATAGAGCCTTTTGTCTTCATTTACATCCCGTGACGAGGATGTACTCTCGCAAGGTCTGCCGTCACGTCGGGGAGAAAGCCTCGCGCTGTCACTCTCTTCTTCTGCCCGTGCATACATTACAGGGATGGATGGGATAGTTAGAAAAGGGCCTGTGTGACGTACTTTATTGTCAGGGTATTACAGTAGATGAAGATGGGCATGCAGCAGTTTGGAGAAACCGGGAGGAAGCTGAGCAACAGAAGGAGGCAGCAGCAAAGGGATTTTAGCTTCTTAAAAACAAGGTAAGAATGGAGAAACCAGCTCGAGTGCGCGAGAATTTGAAAGTACGCAGCCGAAAAAAATCTGCCCCTTCCTTCAGACTTCCTCACATACTTCATTCACACCAACGGTGTTTCGGGACGGTTCGGAGCTGGAGCTTGAAAAGCACCGGGTTTTCCTGTTCACACCGCAGCGGAGCCGCCTCTTAGCTCCGGAATCCGGTTCCTTTCAAGCACCAACAAATTGTCCGGCCAGAGCAAAAGCACCGCATACGTCACGCTAACGTCGAGGCGGGGGCGGGGGCGGGATCAACTCCTGAACAACAACAACAAGCCCGCGTTTTACCCAGTTTGTACACAACGATGGAGAAACTTAACAAACAGCAGTGGTCCACTGAGGAGACCAGCTACCTGCTGGGAATCTGGTCTTCCGAAGAGGTACAGAGGAAGCTGGAGCACAAGCGGCCATTGTTGTTGTTGTGTGAGCTGTGAGGGGTTTCCGTGCGGTTTGGCTTTATGAAGCAGGCAAGCAAACGGTTACGTCATGACGCAAACGATGACGCAGCACCAGTCGGACTCTGGGCGGTGTGAAAAGAGCCGGAGCTAAACCGAAGAACCGGTTCTGAACCTGAAAAGCTCTAGCACGGAGCTTGAACCGGAGTTGCGTTGGTGTGAATGAGGTAACAGAGCCCCTCCTCCAACACACACGAACACGCACATGACCAATGAGGGCACGAGATCAGTGTGTGCCCCGATGGAAGGCTGACAGGCAGGCAGGCCATCCAGTTACTTTAGCCGGCTCAGATGATTGGTCGTGCTTTTTACAGCGCCACGGCTTCCACAGATGACATTTTTTAATGTATTCATTGCTATCGGGACGTTAAGAGCATTCGATGGAATATAACAAAAAGTGTTTCTGAAGTGAATGACCTACCCCACCTTTAAGTGTAACCTATATTCATGGTTTCTTTTGCGCTTTACATTGCTGTCAGAGAACACTTTGTAAAGGGGGAAATTAAAACTCACCTGTAAGAAAACATGAATGCTTTTAGTAGTTTTAGAACATGGGGTAGTCCTGCACTTTAGCCATTTGTGGTTGAACCTGAGAATGATTATAATATGTCCTCCAGAAAAATCCAGACCAAAAGAATGTACCTGAGAAAACACGTAAGAAAAATATAAGTAACTCACGGGAGAATTATATTTAACCTCGCAAAAACATTTTCTTTCCCTTTTTCACAGGGACCTAAAAAGATTGTTCTGGTAAAGACCTCAGCTGTGTTTTTACCATGGATGTATAGAACTGGATACAGCGTGGGAGGCGGGATCTCGTTCATTCCTGTGAGAGTTGCTCATTGGCGCATGAAGACAAAATGGCCCAACTTTTGAGAGAGCGAAACGTCACGAAAGTATTCATATAATCCGTTCTTATGGGTAAAGGTAAAACTCATGTAGTACTGAACACGTCACATGAACGTGCCGGGCGGCGTGGTCACGTAGAAATAATGCAGAGGAAAATATCTCTCGGAATAACGTTATTAGCACATTTTACAACTTGAGTACCGAATGTTTTTAATAAGGGCTATACACGTGTTCATACTGGGTAGTTTATTTAGTTTAAAAAAAAATATCCAACGATATACAGACGTCTCTTTCCCAATGTTAGGGCCCAGCGACTGATACGGAAGTGTAGTACCGCCGTTTGGCCACAACGAATATTTTCCACAGAGTCCGGCGCACTTCCTGGGGGCTTAGTTTTTACCTGTTCTCAAAGTAGCAGTGTTTAGGATGTAGTGGCACCTAGTGGTCAGGTCGCAGATTGCATCTTACTGAATACCCATGCCATTCTCTGAAGCCAGAGTTCAGCAGCACTGTAAAACATGGCACACTCCATGGAAGAGGATATGTAGATTAAAAAGGGTGCTTTTAACTAGAACATACACATCACTATTGTTAGTGTCAGGTGATTACAGACTCAATCAAAGATGTTTTATAACAAAACATCTCCTTCCCAGGGATTCTGTAGGGAGGATTTTGCAGCAGAAACAAAACAAAAGCACACATTCTGGACATAAGGAAGTTAAATATAAGTGGAAAACACACTTCCAACATGTTTACTCTGTTCAGAAAGAGAAGAGAAAGCAATTATATGAAAACATGTAGTGTAGGAGAAGTTCCCCTTTCTTTCAGCCACTGTTGATGTAAATCTGAATCAATTATAATAATGTCTATTAATTAATTGGAGGCTTTGAATGTGACGGTAAGTCTGAGCGGGAGCTGTTTGGAGAGACAAAGAGGGCTCCTTGATAGAAAACGTTCCGTCGGCTGCAGCTTATCAGCCGGTGGAGATGATCACTTTATCTGAGGTATTTTCCATTGTGCCGTGTCATCACATGCCAGCCACCAACTGCATCTCCTCTGGGAGCCATGGAGAGCACTTTATCAGCCTCATCGCACGGTTAAATTTAGTCTGAAAGCATTTAAAACACCATCACTGATCTCGGCGTGCCTGCTCTGCGATATAATACTGTAAGAATAGAGCGGCTTCTGTACAGTACGGTATTTCATTTTCCTGAAAAACGTCCTGGAAGCAGAAACGCACCATCCTGAGAGTCCTGAGAAATACACTTCCAGCTACAGTCGAAACTAGGGATGTAACAATCACGATATTGAAAAATAAAGGAAACGTTTTTTTTTTTACTTGATTTGTTTTTTAATTAAATAATAGATCTTAGTTGTACAGCATTTTAGTAGGATAGTAGTATTTTAAAGTGTCAACAATATAATAATCAGACCCTGCAATAGAATAAATCAAGCTTCACTTTAGCTTTTCAAGTAACTCAACTCTAACGAGAGAGAGAGAGAGAGAGAGAGAGAGAGAGAGAGAGAGAGAGAGAGAGAGAGAGAGAGAGAGAGAGAGAGAGAGAGAGAGAGAGAGAGAGAGAGAGAGAGAGAGAGAGAGAGAGAGAGAGAGAGAGAGAGAGAGAGAATTGTGTCTGAAACAAGTGGCAGTTTACCAGCAGTTGTTTTTGGGACACTCTGTCGGGAACACTGTTCTACTCTTCCGTGCTAATTCCTCCTCTCAGCCATGTCTGCCCTTGATGTCCCAAAATACACAAAGAATAAATGTTCACACACACACACACACACACACACACAGAGCTTCACGGATCCCCACAGGACATGGAGCACATTCTGTGATTTCTGGGGCTGTTCTCTCGTGTGCATGTTCATTTATAGCCGCTCTTCATTGTGGAGGAGTTTGACTGTGAGGGGGGGAAGGAGGGGAGGGAGGGGAGGGGGGGAGTGACTGCATCTCTCCCCTGCCAGATGAAGCTGTTTTGCCGCACATATCTGGCTGTGAGTCTGAAAGGATCGAGTGACGGTTTCAGGCCATTGCATGTCCTCTAATCCCTCCGTCAGCCCATTGTCTTCTCCGGTGGCCTTTCAGAGCGCTCAGCTGTGCCGGACACCAAGCTGTCAGATATCAACTCTCCTCATGCCTCGTATTCAAGCTTCTCCATGGTCCTGATGCTAGCAGGCACACCAACATCGGTTTCTAACATTGATGTATACTACTGATTTAATACTGATATATATATAAAGCTGCTGTAATCTATATTTCTTAATAAGAATGAATCGAAGGACTCTCTTACACCAACGGCAAATCCCTTGTATGTGTCAACCTACTTGGCAATACACCCGTTTCCTTTTGGCTCTGATTCTCTCCCGTAACTCTGCAGTGCTCTGTCCTTCAGCCTGTTTTTTGGGGATTTAGATCCCGCAAATGTACTGCTTTGGTGTTCCTGTGGCTGTGAGGTGTTTGGTTTGTACTTCAATAGGAAGGTTGTGGGTTCGATCCCAGCCCCTGCAGTCAACTAGTCGATGTATGTTTGGGCAAGAGACTTCTTCCCCAAGTTGAACTGATGGCAGGAACAACCATGTCTGAATGCTATCTTCCATGCGCAGGTGGCTCCTTGCAGGGAAGCCCCTTCCTCTATGGATGGTTGTGAACGGGTGAAAGCTGACTTGTAAATGTAAAGAGCTTTGGAGGGTCGTAAAGACTGGAGAAAGCGCTAAATAAATGCAGTCCATTGGTGCTGTACACTCTACACTACCTGACGAGCACCAAATGTCCAGTAGCTCAACAGCTAGAGTTTCCATTGATGAATTGCAATAGTTTTCAGTTTCATTTCAAATGTGTTCAAAGTCCGCCCAAACCAGGATGTGAAAATGAAAATTGCATTATTTTATATATATTATTGCGTTTCCCTGCTTTTTCAAGTTCCACGTGCCGCCTGAATATCATTTAGTTAACCCTTTTGATTTGAAGTTAACATTGAGTCTGTTTCTTTGTTCTCTCAGGTGAAGCGTTTGGTGGGGAAGCTTCGCGGCAAGTCAGCGATGCACAAGAAGAAGCGCCAGGAGGTCTCTGAGCTGAGGGCAGAGTACGGAGTCCTGCAGAGGACCGAGGAGATCCTGAAGCAGAGACACGAGACCGTGCAGCACAAACTGGTAACTCCTACGTCTTACATCTGATATGCAACAACTAGGACATCTTTAACATGTTGCTCCACTTCCTATGTCACATGTAGGCTCATTAAATACATCTCTAGGCTTATGTTAGGCGTTTAAGTAAACCTTTAGGATCCTACAGAGTCATGAACAAAACTACAGGTCAAGTAAACTTTCCTAAATGTTGCAGATTGACATTTCAAGGCCACATTAACCTTTCTTTATGTTATATCCAGTGTGCACTATTCAGAAAGTTGCTATAAAGCAAGGCTTTCTGACAGGAAGTAGCAGCCATCTTGGGTTTTAGTATCAGTTTCATATCTCTCCATCTTTCACATATTCCCAACGGGCTAAGAATAAAATGCTGAAACTATAAGTCCAACAAATAATAATAACAACTACTCTGAGTAATTTCAAATGCAAAAATGTCCAAGAAATATGGAGAGTTCCTGCTTTTCTCTGTCTGAGTATTTTTTAGTTTTGTACTCCAAGAACCAAACATTAAGAGACGTGACCTTGGACTTCAAGAAACTGGAGTGGACATGTTTCATTAAGTTCGACATATATTAGATTTAACACCCAAACGATAATCTGAAGACAAATCGATAATGAAACCAATCATAATTTAAAACTCTTCCTGGGTCTTCTCCAGACAGCACCAAAATGAAATGGGAGAATTATATTGGGTTTTGTTCTGTGTGTGTTCGAGCGGCCAGTAAGAGCTCACTTTTGGTTTACCCCCGGTTTTTAAAACGTGAAAAAGGTTCATCGATACGATAATACTTTAATGGTCAGATCAAGTCTGAAATGTACAGGACGAGCTCTTGGCTAGCGTTGGATTTGGACTACAGAAATCCCGCTCACTGCCCTCTATGCTCCATATCACCCCCAATAGGCGCTTTCACACCGGAGTACTTTCTCCCGTACTTTTCCCGTCTAGTTCCGATAGTTCCTGGGATTTTGCGTTCACACCAAAAAGAGAACTTAGTTCATGAGAACTTTTACCCCATTTTTAGTGCCTGCTAGAGAGCAGGTACTTTCCTTTGATTGGCTGGGCGAATTGCAAACCACGCCCCGTAAAAGTTTTGTAAAGCCGCCATTGTATTTACTGGCATTAGCATTATTAGCATTAGCCCCGCGCACCAACGGAGAGAGAATAACTTATGGCAACACAAAAGAAAACATGCGGTGGAGATGAGGAGGTGCCGGTGATGAGGAGGTGCCGGTGATGAGGAGGTGCCGGTGATGAGGAGGTGCCGGAGATGAGGAGGTGCCGGTGATGAGGAGGTGCCGGAGATGAGGAGGTGCCGGAGATGAGGAGGTGCCGGTGATGAGGAGGTGCCGGTGATGAGGAGGTGCCGGAGATGAGGAGGTGCCGGAGATGAGGAGGTGCCGGAGATGAGGAGGTGTCGTAGATGAGGAGGTGCCGGAGATGAGGAGGTGTCCGGTGATGAGGAGGTGCCGGAGATGAGGAGGTGTCGTGATGAGGAGGTGCCGGAGATGAGGAGGTGCCGGAGATGAGGAGGTGCCGGTGATGAGGAGGTGCCGGAGATGAGGAGGTGCCGGTGATGAGGAGGTGCCGGAGATGAGGAGGTGCCGATGATGAGGAGGTGCCGGTGATGAGGAGGTGCCGGATGATGAGGAGGTGCCGGTGATGAGGAGGTGCCGATGATGAGGCGGTGCCGGTGATGAGGAGGTGCCGGTGATGAGGAGGTGCCGGTGATGAGGAGGTGCCGGTGATGAGGAGGTGCCGGAGATGAGGAGGTGTCGTGATGAGGAGGTGCCGGAGATGAGGAGGTGCCGATGATGAGGCGGTGCCGGTGATGAGGAGGTGTCGGGCGGCAGTATACGCCGTGAAGTTGTTTGCGGCCTGCCAGTAAACCCAAAGCAGAAGAAGAAGTCGTGACGTCAGCGGCTTTATTTGCGTAATCCTCCCTCAGGGACTTATTCCGGTGTGAACGCGATCGGCTCTTCCATGGGAACTAAGTACGGCAAAGTACTTGTGAAAGCGGCTATGGTCTCTTTACCCAGTATCCCCAGCCTCTCTCCGCTCTCATCCTCCAAACGTGCCGTTCTCTCTGGATCTCCTGGTTCCTGCGGTTTGTTTTTAGCACCGGAGAGTTCCTGGAAACGGCTTGACGCCTGGTTGCGGTCGCAGCACCCGACATGTTGACAGACAGCAGCCCTGATGCAGGCCGAGCGTCTATTCCTGACGGACGCTCATCCCTTTTGTCTCCAGCCCTCACGGGATTTGTTGAATTGCTTTTGAGTTTTTCCCTCTGCTCACACGTCGAGCCGCTGATGTGCGAGAGCCTCATTTCTCAGCCGAATGTTCTTCGTGCATCTTTTGTACCGGAAAAGCAAAAGACAAGCGATGAAAACGATCGGGTAGCTCTGGCTCAAAAACTGAAATGTGCTGTCAGTGTTTTTCCTGCGTCGAACAACATCCCAAAAATCTAAAATATCTCAAAATATGCGTGTTTTAAATGGAGCTGCAAAGATAAACTGATAGAAAGCTTAATAATTGCCTAATATTTTTGATAATCCGTTATTATTTTGAATGCAAAATTGTAGAAAATACAGTTTTTAGTGGAAATATCCTACTTATTTAAATGTATGTCAGATTAAAGTGAATATATTTGGGGTTTGACTCACAAGACATTTCAAGTCATCTCCTCGGACTTTGAGTAAAAAGGATGGCATTTTTTTATATTTTCTGACATTTTATCGACCCAACAATCAGATGAATCAATAATAGCAATAATCGTTAGTTCCAGCCCGAGCTCTGCATCTGTTTTCAACGAGTTTTATATTCTGGTATCTCACAGAAAAAGGAAAGCCTTCAAGCCGTGAAGTATCTTAGGTGTAGCGTGTGCAGCCTTTTGATTTCACTTCTAAATGTACTGCATATTCCCTCTTGAGCTCCCACGTGTTTTCTGTTGTCTTTAAAGCAAGCTATGGAGGCGGAGAAGGGCATCTCGGGCTACAGCGACACTCAGGAGGAGCTGGAGCGAGTGTCGGCCATCAAGAGCGAGCTGGACGAGAAGAAGGGGCGAACGCTGGACGACATGTCAGAGATGGTAACACTTTACTCTCTGATGATGAGGACGGGATCAGAGCTGTCCGGTCGCATCTGTCTGGATGATAAGGCAGCTTAACTATCATACACTTAGTCACAGCTAGCACCTGCTGCTTTCTCTGCAGACTTTAAAGGTGTCATGGACTTGTTAAGAATGTCTAAAAAGGACTAGACGTTATATTTAATGTGTTTCAGAGAAATATATAATTGTAATCCTCTGGTCTGCTGTCATGGTGTTGTATCCCCTTTGAGCATGCATGTTATTAACTGACTTTATTCCATTTTTAGGCCACATTTTAGTGCTTTTTAACTCTGTATTTCGTCCTGGGACGTCTGGATCTCAAGTTATCAGAGAAACAAGATGAGCAAATGCAAGCTGACAGCGGCCGAACCTCATCAGATTTATTGAAACTGATTTATTCTACGTCTTGTTCGGGAGAGGAAGAGACCGCTGAGGATAATTCAGCTGCAAGTTAAACCTCCTAAACCGAACAATGAAGAAACCCTGAGTTTCCTACTTTGCAAAATGAACCAAAAGCAGCAGTTAGTCATCTGGGAGAAGCTGCATGCTGTGATCCCACGCTGCCTCACAGCCACGCCACTCTTTCTTCATTGTTCTGATTGAAAGCTGTGGAAAAGTACACATCCTTTGCTATTCAGTGTGTCCTCTGTCCTTGCTTCTTTCAGGTGAAGAAATTAAACTCCATGATAGCGGATAAGAAGTCGGCTCTGGCTCCCATTATAACAGAGCTGCGGTCCCTGAGGCAGTGCTGTCAGGTGAGAGTGTGTGTGTGTGTGTGTGTGTGTGTGTGTGTGTGTGTGTGTGTGTGTGTGTGTGTGTGTGTGTGTGTGTGTGTGTGTGTGTGTGTGTGTGTGTGTGTGTGTGTGTGTGTGTGTGTGTGTGTGTGTGTGTGTGTGTGTGTGTGTGTGTGTGTGTGTGTGTGTGTGTGTGTGTGTGTGTGTGTGTGTGTGTGTGTGTGTGTGTGTGTGTGTGTGTGTGTGTACAGGCTCCATTAGGTAATCATTTACATAGTCCATAAATAAAATGCACAATGGGAAAGCCCCTCCACATCGCAGGTCTAAAGCGCAGGATTAGATTTTCCGACACGTATTCCAGGAATCGCTCTTCCATCTCCGGCCAAATGAAGAGCTGCGACGCGAAGACGTAAATAGACTGAGAGTTAAACTGCTCCGAGGGCAGCTGGGAGGACGAAGATCTGCTCTCTGTATCCGTCCCAGATCTCATACTGTGCGCATGTGTCTCTCAGCTCCGCCGTTTGGACAGCTTTATTTATTTTATTTTTTTACATTTTTCTCTAATGAGAAAATGTGCTGCACCACACGCCTCCCCATCCATTCATGTATGATAGGTGTGTAACGTGTACTTGTAAAGCGCCTTGATGCGAGGTGTGAAGCTGGGCGGAGTGGCGCAGTGGGCTGTGCGTTGATCACCAATCCAATCCACTTTATTTCTATAGCACATTTAAAAACAACAGAGTTGAACAAAGTGCTGTACATCAACAACTGTGTAAAAACATAGCATACATACATAAAAAACAGACCGGACATGAAACGGATGTAAAACACGAGACACCAGACCAGAAGCCACAGACTGAGAAACTCTCCGACATGACGTACACACAATACAAAACACTAGTAAGATACTAAATGTAAACGCACAAGTGTCACCTGGTCTGTAAAAGCAAGAGAAAAGAAGTGGGTTTTAAAGGAGATTTACAAACAGGCCGAGTTGGAGCAAGTCTGACCTGGAGGGGCAAGTCTGACCTGGAGGGGCAAGTCTGACCTGGAGGGGCAATCCGTTCCATACTCTGGAGCTGCGACAGCAAAGGCTCCGTCTCCTCGCCGCTCTCACCTCGATGTATGTGTGTATTTTGTAAAGCGCTTTGAGCATCTGGAAAAGCGCGATAATAAATGTAAGGAATTATTATAATTATAACAACACACCTGCCCATACATATTTACCCACACATTTAAAAACAAGCATAACAAGAAAAAACTGTATTAGGAACATTATAAATAAATAAAAATAGCAAAACAATTGAAATAAATGTGAAAGAAATGACCCGGATTTATTTATATCTTTAAAAAAATAAATCATTGTTGAAATGCCTTTTTTTAATTCACATCTGGACAGGAATCAAGCCAGGAGTATGAGGAGAAGAAGGCTCAATATGAAAGCTGTACGGCTGGTCTGGAGAGCAACAGATCGAAATTGGACCAGGTACAGTTATCAATCACTAGATCAAATATAGCCAACAATTGAAATCTATTTATATAAGTTTCTCTAGTTTTTTTGTATATTTTGTGATGTTTTGGGTTTTCCCCAGGAGGTGAAAGCACTGAGAGACGACACGTCGCAGGAGGAAAACAGATATCATTACATCAACTCCATGTCAGAGGTGAGTTTATTTTATTACAATTTCATTCTTATTGCATCTGTTGGATACACAAATAGATGACCGGGCAAT
>NW_027263225.1:0-51672 GCF_902827115.2 Pseudochaenichthys georgianus
TCAAAATAGTTTGTTCTTATTGTTTCCAATGATAACGTCACCTTAAGTGGAGGAATGCAAACCTGTTTTCAAATGTAAGGCAAATGTCAGCCTTATGAACGGAGGTACCGTGGGACTTGCCCTTCCCATGTACGGGAGTCCGCTCAATGGAAATGCGATGTCAAGTTCCGATGTCAAGTTCCTGTCAGCGGCTAGACATATGTTACCAGTGTTTACCAGTGTTGCCAGGGGCATGATAACATCCTCCACTGGAGGTTGGGTGTTGCTGCTGTGAATAAGGCCGACTATGGGTGCCGATGGGCGGACGGTAAAGCACCGCAAAGTAGACCCCCTTTAAGTGTAAGGCAAATGTCAGCCTTATGAACGGAGGTACCGTGGGACTTGCCCTTCCCATGTACGGGAGTCCGCTCAATGGAAATGCGATGTCAAGTTCCGATGTCAAGTTCCTGTCAGCGGCTAGACATATGTTACCAGTGTTTACCAGTGTTGCCAGGGGCATGATAACATCCTCCACTGGAGGTTGGGTGTTGCTGCTGTGAATAAGGCCGACTATGGGTGCTGATGGGCGGACGGTAAAGCACCGCAAAGTATACCCCCTTTAAGTGTAGCCAGGGGCACGAGAAACATCCTCCATGGAGGTTGGGTGCTGCTGCTGTGAGGAAGGCCGACTATGGGTGCTGATGGGCGGACGGTAAAGCACCGCAAAGTAGACCCCCTTTAAGTGTAGCCAGGGGCACGAGAAACATCCTCCATGGAGGTTGGGTGCTGCTGCTGTGAAGAAGGCCGACTATGGGTGCTGATGGGCGGACGGTAAAGCACCGCAAAGTATACCCCCTTTAAGTGTAGCCAGGGGCACGAGCAAAATCCTCCATGGAGGTTGGGTGTTGCTGCTGTGAATAAGGCCGACTATGGGTGCTGATGGGCGGACGGTAAAGCACCGCAAAGTATACCCCCTTTAAGTGTAGCCAGGGGCACGAGAAACATCGTCCATGGAGGTTGGGTGCTGCTGCTGTGAGGAAGGCCGACTATGGGTGCTGATGGGCGGACGGTAAAGCACCGCAAAGTAGACCCCCTTTAAGTGTAGCCAGGGGCACGAGAAACATCCTCCATGGAGGTTGGGTGCTGCTGCTGTGAGGAAGGCCGACTATGGGTGCTGATGGGCGGACGGTAAAGCACCGCAAAGTAGACCCCCTTTAAGTGTAGCCAGGGGCACGAGCAACATCCTCCATGGAGGTTGGGTGCTGCTGCTGTGAGGAAGGCCGACTATGGGTGCTGATGGGCGGACGGTAAAGCACCGCAAAGTAGACCCCCTTTAAGTGTAGCCAGGGGCACGAGAAACATCCTCCATGGAGGTTGGGTGCTGCTGCTGTGAGGAAGGCCGACTATGGGTGCTGATGGGCGGACGGTAAAGCACCGCAAAGTAGACCCCCTTTAAGTGTAGCCAGGGGCACGAGAAACATCCTCCATGGAGGTTGGGTGCTGCTGCTGTGAGGAAGGCCGACTATGGGTGCTGATGGGCGGACGGTAAAGCACCGCAAAGTAGACCCCCCTTTAAGATTCCCAGGGGCACGAGATTCTTGAGGGTGTGATCATCTTGGTTTAGTCCGTGGGGGAGTGCTTAAGTTCGGGGGCCCGGGGACCCAAGGTGCTCGAGGTTCTGGAGGTACATGGGAGGGATCCTGGAGCTCCTTAGTCCGTGTTTTGGGGGTCTTGGAGCGGCCACAGAGAGGTGCTTTTCCCCGGGGTATGTCATGGAAGTCTGAAATAACCTGTTTGCTCATGTCAGGGAGAGATGCTGGGGCTGCTGCGTCCGTGTTTTGGGGGTCTTGGAGCGGCCCCGAAGAGGTGGCTTTGTCGGTGTACGTAATGTAAGTGTGAACTAGCCTGTTTTCTCAAGGCAGGGAGGGATCCTGGAGCTCCTTAGTCCGTGTTTTGGGGGTCTTGGAGCGGCCACAGAGAGGTGCTTTTCCCCGGGGTATGTCATGGAAGTTTGAAATAACCTGTTTGCTCATGTCAGGGAGAGATGCTGGGGCTGCTGCGTCCTTGTTTTGGGGGTCTTGGAGCGGCCCCGAAGAGGTGGCTTTGTCGGTGTACCTAATGGGTAAGAAAGCCAGTCTACACAGGTCGTGAAATGTGATTGAAATGTACAGAGTGCTGTACATTTCAATCACTTTGAATGGGAGTGGTGAGGTGTGGATGAAATGGCCATATCTCCCTTAAATTCACATCAAACTCACCCATCTTTCACACACTAATTCATGGGTAACAGAGCCATGTACACCATGCATTTAAAGTAATGTTAGCCAGCTTTCAGACACTAATTCGTGGGGAAGAAAGTCACCCTGGACGGGTCATCAAATGTGATTGAAATGGACAGATTCCTGTACATTTCAATCACTTTTAATGGGAGTCGTGAGGTGTGGATGAAATGGCCATATCTCCCTTAAATTCACATCAAACTCACCCATCTTTCACACACTAATTCATGGGTAACAGAGCCATGTGCACCATGCATTTAAAGTAATGTTAGCCAGCTTTCAGACACTAATTCGTGGGGAAGAAAGTCACCCTGGCCGGGTCGGGAAATGTGATTGAAATGTACAGAGTGCTGTACATTTCAATCACTTTGAATGGGAGTCGTGAGGTGTGGATGAAATGGCCATATCTTCCTTAAATTCACATCAAACTCACCCAGCTTTCACACACTATTTCATGGGTAACAGAGCCATGTGCACCATGTATTTAAAGTAATGTTAGCCAGCTTTCAGACACTAATTCGTGGGTAATAAAGGCCTGTACATCTCCCTGTTTGAAAGGGCCATATCTCCCTTAAATTCACAGCAAATTTACCCATCTTTCACACACTATTTCATGGGTAATAAAGCCATGTGCACACTGTATTTAAAGGGCTGCAGGAACACTTTACCCGCCTTTTAAACACCTTTTCCTGGGTAAACAATCCATGTATTTCCGCCTGCTTTCCATCAGCACCCGCCAGTCATTTCAAACGGTTTCAAATCGTTTTTTCACTTTTAAAAACAGCTTTCTGCCCTGTAAATGATTTCTAATCATTATTACCGTCATGGAGGAGCTGCAGGGACACTTTACCCGCCTTTTAAACACCTTTTCCTGGGTAAACAATCCATGTATTTCCGCCTGCTTTCCATCAGCACCCGCCAGTCATTTCAAACGGTTTCAAATCGTTTTTTCACTTTTAAAAACAGCTTTCTGCCCTGTAAATGATTTCTAATCATTATTACCGTCATGGAGGAGCTGCAGGGACACTTTACCCGCCTTTTAAACACCTTTTCCTGGGTAAACAATCCATTTATTTCCGCCTGCTTTCCATCAGCACCCGCCAGTCATTTCAAACGGTTTCAAATCGTTTTTTCACTTTTAAAAAGAGCTTTCTGCCCTGGCAATGATATCTAATCATTATTACCGTCATGGAGGAGCTGCAGGAACACTTTACCCGCCTTCTAAACACTTATTCCTGGCTAAAACAATCAATGTATTTCCGCCAGGGTCACAGCCTGCTGCTGCTGCTGCTGCGGCGGCTGCTGCTGCTGCTCTCCCTCCCTAAATTCACATCAAACTCACCCAGCTTTCACACACTATTTCATGGGTAATAAAGCCATGTGCACACTGTATTTAAAGTAATGTTAGCCAGCTTTCAGACACTAATTCCTGGGGAAGAAAGTCACCCTGGACGGGTCATCAAATGTGATTGAAATGGACAGATTCCTGTACATTTCAATCACTTTTAATGGGAGTCGTGAGGTGTGGATGAAATGGCCATATCTTCCTTAAATTCACATCAAACTCACCCAGCTTTCACACACTATTTCATGGGTAATAAAGCCATGTGCACACTGTATTTAAAGTAATGTTAGCCAGCTTTCAGACACTAATTCCTGGGGAAGAAAGTCACCCTGGACGGGTCATCAAATGTGATTGAAATGGACAGATTCCTGTACATTTCAATCACTTTTAATGGGAGTCGTGAGGTGTGGATGAAATGGCCATATCTTCCTTAAATTCACATCAAACTCACCCAGCTTTCACACACTATTTCATGGGTAATAAAGCCATGTGCACACTGTATTTAAAGTAATGTTAGCCAGCTTTCAGACACTAATTCCTGGGGAAGAAAGTCACCCTGGACGGGTCATCAAATGTGATTGAAATGGACAGATTCCTGTACATTTCAATCACTTTTAATGGGAGTCGGTGTGGATGGCCTGTTGAATCCGATTTTGAGCACTCTTTTCCCCGCATAAACTAGTTTAAATCACCGTTAAACACTTATTCTGTTGATGTCTATATAACCGACTTCCCGCTATGCATTAAGTCGGTTATATGGACCCTGTACACTAGGCATACCGCGGCCGGTAGTAAATGTCCAACCATTGTACCCTCTGGTCCCTAGGGTATGTAAGGTTTTGAATTTGTTTGACATTTCTCAGTAAAGACACCCTCAGACGCCCACTATCATTCATGCTATGCCTTCAGTGGTGACTCAGATGTTAAGGGGGTTGAAGCTGTTCCTCCCAAATCAGAGATGCTTTGTTTTTGTTTGTTTGTTTTTTTTTCAACAAAGGTGTGCATTTCCTGCATAATATATGGTTCTCACAATTGTTTTTGTTAGTTGCGCACAGCTGATACTGAGTTTTCTCGAGTGATGGATTATGACCTCTACCATGCTTACATGGACTCGTATGTTTTATTTCATATCTAACTGAAGTAAGAGACAATAGAGAGAGCTGTGGAGGAGAGAATAGAAAGAGAGAATAGAGAGAGAGAATAGAGAGAGATGTGGAGGAGAGAATAGAGAGATGAGGATAAGAGAGGGATAGGAAAGAGAGAAGAGTTATTTGCAAGTTGCGTGCTGATACTGAGTTTTCTCGATGAATAGCTTATAGACGATACCATGTTTAAATAGACTCCTACGTTGTTATTACATTATGTGACATATGTAAGAAAAGGGAGGGGAGAGTCAATTATATTTGAGTAATTGATCTCATATTGAAACATTCATTTCTCAAACCTATGTTTATGGAAGAGGAAATGTACTTCTGATAAACTAATCTTTTATCAAACGGTAAATGGTGAATTCATATAATATTTAGAATAATTGAGAACGGGTTATATCCACAGGGACTAGCTCACATTTAACTTAAAATAACATTTCTCTGCTTTGGACTGATGAGTATATGATTCTTGCATGTTAAATGACTAACACAAACCTTACATGTATGCATGTGCATGTGTCAGGAAGGCTCCCAAATAATTCTGAGGGGCCTATCGTATTTTTGTAATTGAATGATAATGTGCTAATCCATTACTTTGAGTTGTCTGCACTCAGGAAAACATCCCTATCAAGTGTTAACCCAATCACTAGGACAGCTCTGAAGGTCAAGGGTCAGAGAGAGAGGGTCACACCCTCTGGCTGCAGAGAGCACCCCCAGCCACGGGCAAGGAGGCACGAGGTCTTTCGAGATGAGAGGATTCTAATCTTCAACTTTCTGATGGGATGGGATGCTTCTTCATCTTTCTGCTCGGGGGGGGGGGGGCCAAACAGACAACTCTGCAGGACGAGCGATGGCTTCAGAGGCTCCATGGTTCTTGGAAGGGCAGATTTCTTCCTAACCTCTCCCATCACGGGGGTGGCATCTGGATGTGCCACTTGGAATAGGCTCTGCTCTCAAGTAGATAGCAGAAGGAATGCAGGCAGATGAGCCTCTGGTTCACTGGGAGATCATAAAGTGCTCACTGAATGAGCCACAAAAAGCAGAGCAATTGGGGGGTTTGAAATATGGTGCTCTGGGGAAGAAGAGTTTTGAGCCAATCAGCACCTCAGTGCTAATCTACAGTATCGGGATGCCTTCACACACATGTGTCATAAAGAGAGGAGGAGAACGAGTCAGGAGGACATGTTCTTCGCGCTCTTGTACAAAGATAACATTTGAATTGAATGACCAGATGATTACAGATGTACAATTAATGATTGTTTTTATATTTCCGATTAACAGATATGTGTTACATAGTGGTGACAAATATATTTTGTCAGATCAGATTACACTTTCACACTAAACAAATATATTTTGTCAGATCAGATTACACTTTCACACTAAACAAAATAAATTAATTGATATTTTCAGATTGATAATGTATTGAACAATAAGATATTTCTAATATTATAACAGACAATGTTACTATCCTTAATCATTACCAGGTAAAATGTACAACGAGGAAACCAGATTACCAGGTTCCCAATCCAGGTGCTACTGCATGCTACATTTAGATAGAAAAACAAATGTTCTATCCACTCCACTTAAATACTCAGCAGGTGATGTAGATTTTTCAAAAAGGCCTTAAATCACTCCATTTAAACGAACTAAAACTAATTCTGCAGCAAGTTTAATGTTAGACTACGCACATGAACACAATATTAGCAACTGTTTGCTGTGCCAAAATATGCCAGAATCTATGCATTCTCCCATGTTTAGCCCAATTCCTTTCACGAAAGCTGGTTTAGTTAGCTGGACATAGCATCCAGAATTAGCGAGGAGGCTGAGGATTGGTACAACTTTTCCCCACAGACTCTGAGCAATCTTAACAGTACGAGGGCCTAGTCTCTCTCATTGTTGATACAGTAAATACAATTACCTGCCTGACGGTTTCAAACGAATAGATATTTTGACTTTTCTTTCCTCAGGTTGTTGAAATAAAATGCCTAACTTTTTCTTTTCAGATGTTAAACAAATGTATTTGAATAAAATGTATGTAGTAAAGTGCCTTACTCTTGAATAAGTGTATTGAAGTAAACGAAAAGTAATGCTAAAGATTGAGGACACTGTACCTTTACAGATTACAGATTGATCGATTCATCACTGTGAATTTATACCTTAACTGTGAATTTTTAACTGAATCCCTAATGATTCTGATTTTATACCTCAATTGGATTTCTTATAATCCTACATTCTAATTGTGTTTTAATTATGAAATTGCCTTGAAGTAAATCTTTAAAGATGTAAGCTGAATTTGAATTTGTGTTTGATGAATGAGATTAACTGAGGGATAAATGATAAAAGATCTTGTTTTTTGAAACATATATTTTACTATTATATTTTTGTATTGCATATGTGTTATTATTGTGCTTTTTGACAAAAGAAATCAAACACTGAAGAAAGATGATTTTTCTATTATGGTTGTCTGTATCAACCATTGTGATTGGCTGTTCCAATCTTATTCTGTTTTTGATGTAATTAATGTAATGAGGAATCCACCCAACTCTGAGGACGTTTTATTTGATTCAAGTAGTGACTGAAAATATTCTTAGACTAATGTTAATTGGTTATCAATGAATTGATAAAAGCGTGGATCTGTGAGGGAAATATTTTGTTTAAGTGTTTGTACCAAAAAGCATTTTGTGTTTCACATAGGTCTGCCATAACTTAGAGCAGGGGTTTAAAGGTTTAAAGGTTAAAGGGTTAAAGGTTCCGCTTTCCTGTTGGGGGACTGTGACTAACTGCCAGAGGACTTTAACAGACTGTCTTTGTCTCTGAATCCATGTGTTTTTGTGATTATCGATCAGAAGACGCGCGAAATAGAGGCCCCTCCCGGATTCTCCGGTAGATCGTCTGTGTTTTCTGTGTAATGCTTCAGTGAGTTGGAGGGTTTTCTCATAGCATGTTGGTTGTGTAAACGCTTTGAGCTCACTCACGGCCGTTGGCTCTCATTAAACTCAGTGTTTGATATAAAGCGGACTCCAGCCTCCATTTCTTCCATCAACATTGCTGAGCAGGAAGTTTCTCTCACAAGCTTCATCCCACCATCCCTATACTCGTTCTCCATTACCTCCCTAGCAACTCTAACTCCCTTCCCACAAAAACTCATTTATTGCCCTGTCTATTTCTTTATGAACCTTTTCAGGCATTTCCATGACAGTCATGATATAGACCAATCTGCTCATTATGAGCCCATTTATCACCACTACCTTCCCTCTTAACTTTAAATGCCTCATCTTCCAAAACCTTAGTGTTTTCCTTATTCCGTTGATGATTCCCTCATATTGCTCATCCCTCCCTTCCTTTTCTTTTATACCCAAATTAACCCCCAGCACCTTAAAATAATCTTGCCTTTCCTTGAGCCCTATTCCTGTCCTATCCACTCCTTCCTCACCTATATACATTACCTCTGATTTGTCTATATTTATCTTCGCCCCTGACGCCCTGCCATACTGCTGCACTACTTCTAACACTTCCCTCACACTATCCCCATCTCTGACCGTAACCGTGGTGTCATCTGCATACTGGTACAGGAGACTGGTCTGTCCCCCCGGTATCTCCACTCCTCTAATGTTCTTGTTCTGAATGAGCATTGTGGCTAAAGGTTCAGCTGACAAGGCATACAACATGGAGGAGAGAGGACACCCCTGCCTGACCGACCTCCCTAACCTAAACACATTTGTAACTATCCCATTTATTTTAACGCAACTCACCGCCCGACTATATAATCTCTTGATCCAGCCCACCAACTTCACCCCAAACCCTGCTTTCCCTAACACTCTATATAAATACTCATGATTGACCCGATCAAACGCTTTGTTTAAGTCAAGACTCATAACTATGCCACCCTTCCCCTCCTTCATGTGTTTAATAGTATCTCTGATACTGCTTGTCGTGTCACTTATATCCCTCTCCGGTACACTATACGCCTGAGTCCCACCCACCACCGTTTTAATTACCCTCTTTATTCTATTCCCTAACACCCTCGCCAATATTTTGTAGTCATTGTTTAGCATGCTCAACGGCCTATAGTTTTCTAATCGGTCCCTATCCCCCTTTTTGTATATGATGCTTATAACCCCCGTTGCCATGCTGGCCGGCAGGTCATCCTCCTCCTCAATGTGTTTGAACACCCTGTGCAGCACTGGTACCAACAGTTCCTTAAAGGTGATGTAGAATTCTGCTGTTAACCCATCTAACCCCGGACTCTTATTTCTACCCAACCCTCCTATTGCTAGATCTATTTCCCCTGTACCGATCTCTCCCTCACACATCTCTCCATCATTCTCATCTAAAACTTTATCCATACTTTCTATCACCGTCTCTGCACTCTCTCCGTCTGCCTCTTCTTTCTTAAATAATTCCCTGTAGAACTCCTCCACTCTTTCTGCTATCCCTACTAAATCTGTTATCTTCCTACCATCCTTTCCCTCAACCTGTTTTAAATAATTGTTTTCCTGCTTAATTTTTTCCAACCTCAGAAAGTAGCCAGTACACCTTTCCCCCTCCATTGCATACTTTGCCCTGCTTCTAACAATCGCCCCCCTGCATTTGTCCCTCTCTATACCCTCTAGCTCATCTTTGATCCTCGTGTATCTCCCTAAATCTCTCCCTGACTCTTTGTCTATCTTTGCTGCCTCTTTAGCCAACTCTCCCCTCACCCTTTCCTCCCTTCTTCTATCAAGCACATTTTTCCCCTTACTGTGTTTTATGCTTATTCTCTTGATCTCCTCTTTTAACTCCGCCCACCACCCTAATATATTATTGTCCCTTGTATCAACCCCCTCCCTTATACATTCCCTCACCCTTTTTTTTATACACCTCATCATTCAGTAGTTTCGCATTCAAGCACCACATACCCCCGCCTCTCCCATTTACCTTCAGCCCCATCCTGAGACTAAGAACCATATGATCACTCAACGCTGTGGTCCTATATTCAATCATTCCAATCTGTTCATTCACGGCTTCCGAACACAGAGCTAAATCGATCCTGCTCTGCCTAAGTTTATCTTTCACCACCCGTCTCCAAGAAGATTCTCTGACATCCGGATTTCTTTCTCTCCACACATCTATCAACCCATTCTCATTCATTATCTTTTTGAGTGCCACCCTCGAGGAGTCGCCAATAAAACGAGCACCCGCAGGCGCATCCAACCTTCCACACCGCACATTGAAGTCTCCCACAATCAAACAGTTCCCCCCACATTTTCCCTCCAACCCCTCAAAAAAAATCCTTCTCTCCCTCTTTATATTAGGTGCATACACATTTATCAACTTATACGTGTCCCCCATGTATTCATACTGCACCCCGATCATCCTCCCTTCCCCATCATCCTCAACCTTCCTTGCATTCTTCACATCCCCCGACTTGATAAGTATCGCCACCCCTCTAGCATGCTCACCCCCATTATTTGCAAACACTTCGCCCATCCACTCCTTTTTAACCTCATCCACACTCTTCCCATCCCAATGTGTTTCCTGCAGACATATGATGCTGGCCTCACATAGACTTAGCGCCCGGCTTCTTCTGATCTTACTTTTGAGACCATTACCGTTTAGGGATGAGATAGTTGCCATCAAAAGGGATGTTATTATAATGAACGTCCATTGCATCATTACCTTTCACTGGTTGCTTTCCCGAGCTCCCCCTCTGTTGAACCCGCTCTCCTTTTCTCCACCTCCCTCTCCTTGTCCGATTTCCGTCTAGCAATCAGCCCGGCGTTCTCCGCTGAGGTCGTCTTCTTCTTCTTCATCTTCTCCTCCTCCTCGCACCTGTTTATTCTCGTGCCTCGGCCCCTCTGCTCATCATTAGGGCTCCCGAAGACCATGGCGCCCCCAGGGTCCTCCCCCAGCTCTCCCTCCTCCATTCCGGAAGCCTCCGAGACGTCTTCCACCTCCTCAGGACTCCAAAACTTCTTTCCCCCGCCGCTGCCTCTGCTGCTTCCATCGGCGCCTCCGCCGCCCTGCCTGGCACTTTTCTTGCTCTTCTCCACGTTTGGTGCTTTCTCTTCCATCACCGAAGCCCCCGAGATGTCCTCCACCACTGGACCTTCATCTTCGCTGCTGATCTGCTCATGGGGTCTTTTCTTTGCCCCCTCGTCGCCTCCCCCCCCCCTCTTCTTCCTCCTCCTCCTCCTCATCTTCTTCCTCCTCGTCTTCCTCCTTGTCGTCTTCCTCCTCTCTCTCTTTCTCTCTCCTCTCTCTCTCAGCTCCAAACCTGGACTCCCTGGCATAGTGCCCTTGCTCATAACACCTGTGGCACTTAAAGTCTGGGCATTCTCTGAAGATGTGACCCGGCTTTATACATAACCTGCACACTGGAACCTGGCCATTGTGCAGGACCCGAAAGTACTCCGCCCCCTTCACCGTGTCGAACTTCGTGGAATACGGCAGGGAGCGGACCTCATTGTTGAACCTCACTCTCAGGAACCTCGTGCCGTCTGCAATGTCCGAGTCTGGCCACACTCTTTTTTTAATGTCCGAGATGGGCTTAACTCCCCACTCCTCGAGCCTATTTAGTATTGTTTTATCCTGCAAATAAACAGGCAGATGCAGGAACGAGACGGTCACATCGGTGCTCATAATGTTTTTTGCATGCACCGCGGCCCCGTTTACTCTCAACCCCTCCATTAGTTTAATTTTCCCCAGGACGGTCCTCATCGTCACTTCATACTGTTCTCCCGTCACTCTGCATCCATCCACTGTCCCACACTGTTTCTGTATTCCTTTAAGCAGGTCCATCATAGACAGTGCACCTTCCACAACTACTTCCACAGTTAATTCCACACTGTACCTCGTCCTCTCCTTCTTCCCCTCTTTTCCTTCCTCTCCTGCTTTCTTGCTTTGTTCTTGCTCTTCTTCTTTGTCTTTGTCCTTCCTTTCATCCGCCTTGTCACTTGCCCTTCCGCCTTCCATGTTCGGCACCTCCGCAGTCCTGTCCACTCCAGCCGCTGTTGCCATCAAAACACTCGCCGCACCAGATCCCAGCACCGGTGGGGGGGAGCCCGACCGGCAAGGCCGTTAGGGGAGGCCGTGCTTCGGGCCGTACCCAGTTTTTTTGCCTTCGGTTGAAGCCCCTCCGCTGACTGAAGCCAATCGTTTTTTCAATCGTTCTCACTCACTCACTCTTCCTGTTAAAGTTGCACTGAACCGTGTGGAGATAAATGTGCGCGTGCAGCCTGCTGCGAGGACAAGCCAAATCACAAGACAACCCGACAAAGAGAGACAGAAAACCCAGAACTTAAATACACCCAGGACTAATCACATAAACACGAGACAGGTGAGGAGGGAGGCGAAAACACATAGGTACCAGGTGAACACAATTGGGTAATCAGAGTGGGAAACCGACAAAAAGCAAACAGGCAGGAAACGGGGGTGAACACTTTACAAAATAAAATAGGAAACCCAAAGATAGAAAAGGACACGAAAAATACAAACACAGACAAATCCTAACAGAAGCATCCTCAATGTGGGTGGGACAATTTGATGGGGGGTGTGGGCAGGTGGTGGACCTAACCTCTGTGTGTGTGTGTGTGTGTGTGTGTGTGTGTGTGTGTGTGTGTGTGTGTGTGTGTGTGTGTGTGTGTGTGTGTGTGTGTGTGTGTGTGTGTGTGTGTGTGTGTGTGTGTGTGTGTGTGTGTGTGTGTGTGTGTGTGTGTGTGTGTGTGTGTGTGTGTGTGTGTGTGTGTGGTCTAGCATTACTATACTTGTGGGGACCTACATCTGTTTACATAGTCACGTGTGGGGACTGGCTTCCCGTATGGGGACAGATTGGAGGTCCCCATGAGGGGAATCATTAATTTTAGGGTGAAGACCTGGTTAGGTTTAGGATTAGGGTTAGGGTAAGGGTAAGGTTAAGGGTAATGGTTGGTCTTGTTTGTTGGTACACAGACCCGCCCCACTTGCGTGTTTGCCGTGTTTGCTTCCGCCACTGGTGCAGGTATGTTGCAGTAGCATTGCTTGCTTCAGGAAAGGTTCTGCAATTTACCAGCGTATTGATACTTGGCCCTGCTTTGCCTCACCTAGTGGAGGATCCTGTGGGTGCAGCCTGTCAACGCAGCCATAAAAAGCATGAAGCTCTCCCCTCTCTGCGTTATCGATAGGAAAGCCTGATCGGTATGTGCGCTGTACGGCAATCTATTTGGTCAATCCACCTCATTACTTTTATTGATATTAATGCTGTATTTGTATTTATTCATAAACCTAGGGCCAATCCAATGGTTAAGGGACATCTGCTGTGTTGCTTCACCGGAGAAAGTATGTTTATCGGCAGTAACGTCACAACTGCTGTTGATCCTGCCTAGATGTTTGGGCTACCGTTACCACATTGTGGCTTCTGATTGCTGCTTCTGGCCAGCTTTGCTGTCAGCGCAGCACCTCCACAGATATGGCGCCCTAGACGAACATCTATAACGCCAGTGCAACGGGCCGGCCCTGGTCTCAGGTTACACTGTAGGTCGGAAGTGTAGGTACAACGCTACATTTCCCGCCCCGCCGCAGTCGCAGCGGCGAGAAACATTTCCTCAGGCATCGAAAAACGGAACCGAAATTCACATTTCTAAATGATGCCGTTGGAATCGAAATGTTGGAACCGGTTCAGTAGGGTACCCAACCCTACTGGTAAGCCTCAGCCCCTAATTCATGTTTCCCCTTTGTGCTACAGCCCTGTGCGACTGTTTTTAACTGCATTTTAACTAGTGACTTGTGCCAAATAAAATTGTATATTTTTGATAACTTGAAACCGCGTCTCCTGCTCCATTAGTATTCGAACCTATGTGTCCTCTCTATAACTGAAAGAAGTGTTAATATTTCCTTGGGTGAAACTCCCAAGGTGGCGTTGTCGGAATTGTGAATGGTGTAATCAAACCAACTTTAACAAATACATTCACCTATCCTCCCCTCTGCGGCTACTGCCACACACTGATGCGATGGTGATGGCAATACACTTCTTAACCAAATATCCATGTAGTATATTTTTTGGAAAATGTAAACATTTCCTTAGCAAATGAAGTGGTCACAGTCGTCATGGAGATGAAGAGACCACTGTCATTGGTTGACCTAAGGTATATTGACATGTGGGGTGGTGGTAACCCTGGCTCTATGTTGACTCCATCACATACTCTTCAGCATCACTTTCCCATAAATGTTGGATTTATTGAACACAACACAAATATGTGTAGTATAGGCTGCAGAAGGAACATTTGCTTATAGCTAGATGTGGCTTAATGCAGCTCTTTTTAGAGTTAATCTAGGTTTATGCATGCTCCTTGTTTATGATGCGGCTTTCACACCAGCGCTTTTCAGTTTCTAGCTCCGAGCGGGAGCTTTTCTGGTTCAGCTCCGGTTTCCCTTTTCAGCTCCCGCTCTGTGCACACTGGCGCCCCAGAGCTGCCCCTGCTGCGTCATGACGTCACCGTTTACATCGCTGATTTGCCCCCCAACGGCAGCCATTACGGCGCTCACAACAACAACAACAACAGCGTCGGGTCGATGATCGTGTTGCTTTTAATCACACGAAGCCAGAATAAATTGAATAACGACTTCTCCAACCTTATACTTTGCTCCAGAGTGCCGTGGTTCATTGTTTATTAATGTGTTTCTGCAGCATTTACCGACCGCTGCAGTGCTGGCTGCTCTTCCACAGGAGTTTATTCTCCCGTTAGCTCCCGGTTAGCTCACACTGCAGCGGCCGCTCTAAAGTATTCACTGTCCGACTCACACAAGCAGCTGATGCATATCCCCAGTTCCCCTTAGCCACACAAGTGAATGTGTGTCAGTCTGAATTGACGCTGTTTGGTATCACAACACTGCTATGAAAGTGTCTCTGGTATAAAACGGGTGATGTTGGCATAGCAACCGAAGCTAAACTGACTACTTGCATCCGATAGCTGCAATAATACAAAACAACACGTCTGCCTCTCTCCACAATGATCGATAACAGTGAACGGATGGTCAAAGTAAGGCACAAATAAACAGAATCACACGAAGCCTGGTTAGTGTTGCCTGACTTTATAAAGTGTGTTTATAGGCACTACTGCTTGTAGGCAGGCATAACAGTCGACCCATGTTCAGGGGAGGTGGGTTTAGTTTCCTGCACGCCTCGACGTAAGAGAGACGTAAGCGACGTCACCTCTTAGCTCCAAAGCTCTTGCCTCTGGACCGACAATTTTTTGGAGCTGGAAATGAAGCGGATTCCGGAGCTAAGAGCCAGCGCCGCTGCGGTGTGAACAGGAAAACCCGGCGCTTTTCAGGCTCTAGCTCCGAGCCGGAGCTGAAAAGGCGCTGGTGTGAAAGGGGCATTAGAGATTACCTTTTTTTTTAAAGACTTCCTCACTCCCAAAAAGAGAACATGAAGTTGGCCCTGCAGGAAGTAGGTAATGGTGAGATAAGACTCTTCCAGAGAGACATTGTTCAGTGGTGTGAGCGCTACAAATGGTATTGGTATTGGTATTGCATTGATTGGTATAGAGGAGGAAACAGAAATCACAGAGACAGATATATGAAACAACCCAAAGCTATCCGCACAGCTACATTCAACGACAGACCACCTCAGTCAGAATGCTTTGTGGGTCAACGGACCCTTTAACATTTTTGCTCAATGGTCACAACAATTAACAAATGTCTCCATTGTGAAATAATGTATGTCATTAAATTCATAAGACATGTTCTGGTAATAATTTCTAAAGCCACGGGCACCGAGGTTATCTGAAATCCACTCATTTGAGAAGTGAAATGTCCATCTGGGACAATGACATGATTTATCGTGTTTATTGTATCACCACAATATGCTCACTGCATCAGAATGGAAATCACAATCAGCTAGGACTATCTGGACCCCCTCCCCCCCCCCCCAACTTTTCATTTGTGTTCCCCATTAGTAATCCAATCAGGCACACTGGCTCCTGCCACTGACGTCGTTTTTTTAATCATTAAGCCTTTCAACTCGTTCAATTGTTTGTTTTAAACCGCCCAGCAGCTCGGTCTCTGCAGGACAGAGGAATGACACTTTAGCTAATAACCGACAAATTGAAAATGAACAGAAAGATTGGGGGGTGGCTGCTGCCAGCGTTTCTCCTCACAGGCTTTCTGGTCAGTGTATACTGATGTCTTATTGTAGGGTCGATGTTTAAAAACTCAGTTGATTCAGAGCCTGATGTACACCTAAGGAGGCTCCACACTCAGAGTGGAAGTCAATATTCCCACAGTTCCCCGAGGCTTTGAGCAGGGGAAATGTTGACAAATAGATAATCAGTTAAAGGCTATATGCAGCGAGCCTCACATGGATCTCTGCCGGCTCAGATAAGAATCCACCAAGTGTAACTGCCGTCGAAGATAAGGGGGAATCTCATCTCCTCCCCATCCTATTTTCTGACACACCAGCATCCATTTTTCTCTCCCTCTCACTTTCGGTCTCCCTTGCTTTTTTCATTTCACTATTCCTGCAGCAGCTCCCTCCCTCTGTAGCACACCCTGCATCTATCAATATAATAATTGAATAGCAAAATCTCTGAGAAGAAACATTGTTTACATTATTGAAATAAAGATGACTGTTCCCAGTGTTCCATTCACCTCCACTGTAACTACAGCAACCATTTCAAACACATACATCTCAAAACATGCAACAAAACCAACCCGCGCTTAGCTGGAATATATATTATATATCCCTGTTTCTGTCTCAGAAAGGTCTTCCCTACTCTAATGCTAGAGAAGCCAGAATATGTAAGACAGCCATCTAATAGAACACAGAATGGACACAGGATGACGGGTGGAAACATTTGCATCACTAATGAAATGCAAAGTGATGTGTTGGCAGTTCTCTAATGCAGGATGGTATGAAACTCAGTCATGTATTTTTCACCATGAGATGGAGTGGGAGTTCTTCACGAGCTGTAAGGAAGAGGAAGGCTGGAGGGCTCCAGAATAAACTTTGTTTTGGAGCAGATGACACACTGCAGACTGAACGTTGGCAACCTTGAAGAGGACAGTCTGACAGATCTCTTGTCTCCTTCTTCCTTCTTCTTTTAATCCTCCTCCGCTCTTGCAGACTGTCTGATTTATATGATGGGGTGAAGACAACACTCAGAGAGGAGTATGGGAGTTGAGGAGGAGAGATTTCATTGGTGTCACCACTTTCCCACTCACTTTGCCGGGCTGTGTTAAAGTGGAGTGGAGTGTGCTTTTGACCCGGCTGCGACATCTCCTTTGGACGCAGTAACCACTGTAAGTAATAATCTTGTTTAATTAGACTTCTCTATTTCAGTTATTCTACTCTGTATAATTGTTCTGTAGTTATTGTAGCTAAAACGGCACTTTTGAGAGAATTTAAATCTCAGATCTGACCACGTGAAACTCTCACTGCCCGCAGTTTCTGTCTGGGCTGCATCTAAATAAGGCACGCCCTCTCAGCTGTCACCCTTCAGCTGTAGAGAGTTAACTAACTAGAGGGGAGTGGCACCACAGCTGTGAGAACTCAGCAATCAGGTTTCCATTTAGGCAGCTCTTTCTTTGAGCGTCAGCTTCAGCGTCAGACATTAGAGTCACGAGGGTGGCAAAGAGGAGGCAAATCCTACTCTGATTGAGCTAAGTATCGCTGGTGTTTTATTTTTAATTTGTTTAGCTTTCTAGCCCCTCATGCTATAATCATGTGTATTTTCTCCATTCCTGTTCATGTGTCTTCTCGCAATTATCACTGGTCTCGTGTATCTCCTAATCGCTATAACCGGCCCGCTCTCGTCTATCCCATGTGCTCCTCTGAGATCCAACATCTAGTTTCAGGCGGCCTGTGGAACTGCCAGTCAGCTGTTCCTAAGGCTGACTTCATCTCTGGCTACGCCTCCCTGCAGTCTCTAGATTTCCTTGCTCTCACTGAGACCTGGATTACTCCATTCAACACATCCACCCCAGCAGCTCTCTCCACAGCATATTTCTTCTCCCATACACCCAGACCCACTGGCAGAGGAGGTGGCACTGGTCTCCTGCTCTCTCCCAAATGGAGCTTTTCCCTCTTCAAGCTACCTAACTTCACTCCTTCCACCTTTGAATTCCATGCTGTCAGAGTAACCCATCCTATACAACGAACCCTTGCTGTTCTCTACCGTCCACCAGGCGCCTTGGGGGACTTCTTGGAGGAATTAGATAATCTCCTCTCACACATCCCTGAAATCGGCCCTCCCGCTGTACTTCTCGGAGACTTCAACCTCCAGACGGGGAAGATAGACGAACTAACATCTCTGCTAACCGCCTTTGCTTTCTCACTGTCTCCATCCCCACCAACTCATAAAGCTGGCAATGTCCTTGATCTCATATTCTCAAGGAACTGCGCTACTTCTAACCTCTCTGTAAACCCGCTCCACACCTCCAATCACTTCTTCATTTCATTCTCTCTACCCCTTTCCAAACATAACAAACTAATCTCTTCTCATCCTGCACCTGTCCGCCGTAACCTTCGTTCCCTCTCCCCCTCTACCTTTGCCTCATCGGTGCTCTCAGCCCTCCCTTCCTCTGACTCGTTCCAACTCCTGCCTCCAAACTCTGCTGCAGAAACTCTCCTCTCTACTCTCTCTTCCTCTCTGGACTCTCTCTGTCCTCTCACATCTTGGCAGGCTCGTCAGTCTCCTCCTGCTCCCTGGCTAAATGACGCACTGCGTGCTAATAGAACCGTCCTTTGGGCAGCAGAGCGGAAACGGTGGAAATCCAAACACCGCGACGACCTCCTAACCTATCAGGCTCTCCTCTCCTCTTTCTCTGCTTCGATCTCTCAGGCAAAATGCACTTTCTTTCAAGACAAGATCCAATCTTCCTATTCCAATCCTAAAAAACTATTTTCCATCTTCTCCACCCTCTTGGACCCTCCCAAAGCCCCTCCCCCTCCTCCCTTCTGTCAAGCGACTTTGTTAACTACTTTGAAAAAAAGGTTGACGATATTCGCTCGTCTTTTTCTGACTCACCTCTACTCACTGCTGGATCACCTGACCGACGGTCAACCGGCACACTAACTACTTTTTCCCCTCTCTCGCCAAGTGAGGTTCTTACCCTCATTACCTCTGCCCGCCCTACCACCTGTCCTCTGGACCCTATCCCTTCAAACCTCCTTCAGGACTATCGCTCCTGATATTCTACCGTTTCTCACCCATTTCATCAACACTTCTCTAACTTCTGGTCACTTTCCAAACAGTCTCAAGGAGGCAAGAGTAAACCCTCTCCTAAAGAAACCCACTCTCAACCCGTCTGATGTTATAAACTACAGGCCTGTCTCTCTCCTCCCGTTCCTGTCTAAAACACTTGAACGCGCTGTCTTTAAACAACTCTCCTGTTATCTCCATCAGAACAACCTTCTGGATCCGCACCAGTCTGGTTTCAAGGCAGGTCACTCCACAGAAACTGCCCTCATTGCTGTCACTGAGGAACTTCACACTGCTAAAGCAGCCTCCCTCTCCTCTGTCATCATCCTTTTGGACCCGTCTGCTGCATTCGACACGGTGAACCATCAGATCCTCCTTCGCACTCTCCAAGAACTTGGAGTTTTAGGCTCTGCACTTTCCCTCCTCACCTCATACCTCAAAGACCGCACCTACAGGGTAACTTGGAGAGGGTCCGAGTCCGACCCTTGTCAATTAACTACAGGGGTCCCTCAGGGCTCTGTTCTTGGTCCCCTCCTCTTCTCCCTGTACACAAACTTGCTCGGATCTGTCATTAGCCCGCATGGTTTTTCATACCACTGCTACGCTGAGGACACCCAACTAATTCTGTCCTTTCCCCACTCAGAGACCCAGGTGGTCGCTCGCATCTCTGCTTGTTTAGCTGACATCTCTCAGTGGATGTCCGCTCATCATCTCAAGCTCAACCTTGACAAAACTGAAGTGCTTTTCCTTCCGGGAAAAGATTGTCCCACTCTTGACCTGACAATCAACATCGGCACCTCTGTTGTCTCCCCGACCCAGACTGCAAGGAATCTGGGTGTGATCCTGGATAACAACCTGTCCTTCACTGCAAATATCGCTGCTACAACCCGCTGCTGCAGATACACGCTTTTCAACATCAGGAAGATGCGTCCCCAGCTGACCCAGAAAGCGACGCAGGTTCTGGTCCAGGCTCTCGTCATCTCACGCCTAGACTACTGCAACTCCCTCCTGGCTGGTCTACCTGCATGTGCCATCCGACCTCTGCAGCTCATCCAGAATGCAGCGGCTCGTCTGGTCTTCAACCTTCCTAAATGTTCCCACACCACTCCGCTCCTCCGCTCCCTCCACTGGCTTCCGGTAACTGCTAGAATTCACTTCAAGACACTGGTATTTGCGTACCATGCTGCAAATGGATCTGGCCCTTCCTACATCCAGGACATGGTTAAACCGTACACCCCAGCGCGTGCACTTCGCTCTGCATCAGCCAAACGACTCGCTGCACCCTCGCTGCGAGGGGGACCCAAGTTCCCATCAGCAAAAACACGTGGGTTTGCTATCCTGGCTCCTAAATGGTGGAATGAGCTCCCCATTGACATCAGGACGGCAGAAAGCTTACACACCTTCCGGCGCAGACTGAAAACTCATCTCTTTCGACTCCACTTCGAGCGATAGAATGACTAACAAAGAACTGCTAACAGAGCACTTATATACTAATAAAGGACTGGCTTATCTAAAGCCAGTTGAGTAGCACTTGAAATGATTGGCTCTATGAAACCTGATGTACTTATATGATTCTGTTTTCCTCAAGGTTGTGTCTTCCTGGTCGAATGTACTTATTGTAAGTCGCTTTGGATAAAAGCGTCAGCTAAATGCAATGTAATGTAATGTAATACAAGAGAGCTGAGACTATCAACATCCAGCATTGTCCTTGGAGGCCCGATAACAGCTGATGAGAGATGACCTTTGACCTTGGAGATGCCCTGCTGAATACATATTCTCTGTAGGCATGTGTTTTGAAAAGGGACTGGAAATCTGATGAGAAAACAGAGATTGGTAAGCAATTACAATTCTTATTTGCAATAGTTTAAAAAAAAAAGCAGGTTTCAATAGAATGTAGTGTTTTCATTTTCCCCTTTCAGCAGTTATTTTCAGTTCATGTCACTGTGGAAGTCGACCCTACATTATTTTCAGAATTAGTACTGAGACATGCTTTCACTGCGTGTTCTATGAACGTTTAATGATGAAAAGGTTTACGCTTTTTAAAGTCTTTCATTTGTCCCATGTAGAAGCCCAATCCAGACCCAGACCAACACACTCTCACCAGTGGCGTTGCGCAATATTTCGGGGCTCCCCCGCAGGTCGGACCATGGGGCCCCGCCCCCTCCCCTAAATCAATAATAGAGTGACATGGGATAGACATCGCGGCCACTTTAGGCCTATAGGTCAGTAGGAACTTTCTGTATAAAGATACATCCGATTTAAACAGTATAGGGTCAGTAGGAACTTTCTGTATAAAGATACATCTGATTTAAACAGTAAAGTCAGTAGGAACTGTATAATAATATACATCTGATTTAAACATCATTGACAAATACAAACAAGTGGCTGTGTATTTTTTGTAACATGAAGGTATATTGTAGAACGTTATAAAAGAAAAGTAGCCTACAAAAAACAAACAAATAAAACACATCCTATAGGCTACATAGAGGATGCAATCAGGAGCTGCTTTGTAGGCCTATTATTTTATACGAGCGCGTCTCCTGGCATTCTTCTGCGCAAAGTCCTGTATAACAGTCTTTAAATCTATACTGCGCGCGCGTCGGCTCTCAATACTAAGGACTGCTAACCCAGACAGTCTCTCTTGCGACATTGTGCTCCTCAAATATGTCTTTATTAATTTAAGTTTTGAGAAAGATCTCTCAGCACTGGCAACAGTCACGGGTATAGTTAAAAACAATTTCAGTGCTGTGGCAACATCGGGGATACTTGGCAAAATGGACTGATTTTCAATGAGCAGGGTTTGTGCCAGGTCTTTGATTGTTCCACGCTCAATTTTCTTTATAGTAGGCCTAAGAGCATTACGGAGGGACAGGATCTGGAAAGGAAACTCGGCTGACAGGTCATCTTTATACTGGCCTGATAAAGCACTTGCGGACTCGGACAGATCCTTGTCTGTTGCGCGCAAAAGTTTGCGGGGAAGCAGAAAAGAAAATCGCTGTGCAACTTCGCTCATTCCAACAAATCGATTTTTGAGTTGGGCAACGACAATATCGATATTTGCGTAAAATGCCGCCACTCTAAAATGCTCCCCTGGGTCTTGAAGCCGCTGGTCCTCGCAAAGCTCTGAAAAGTGCCTCTTTGTGCGCCTTGCGCGTGTGTCTTTGAAGAGACTGTGGACACCCCATGAGGATGCCAGGTCTTGCGTGTGCGCTTTTAAGCCATCAAACTCTCCTCGGAGTTGGGCAAGTGTATCGGTTGCGTTACCAAGCATTGCTGTCGCCTGTAAGAGGTCCATGTCTTTGCGCTGGAGAGCTTGGGACACAATGTTGACTGTTTCAAGGACCTTGCCCTGTATTACAGTCATTACAACAAACTCAAAGCTCTCCATGGCCTTTTTCAAGACAGTCGCCTCGGCACGTTCCTCGCTTTTTTTGGAGAGCAAGTGTCAAGCCCTTGGGTATATTTGCAGTTTTCCCCGCTTGAAAGGGATGGTACAGTCCATAGGAGGTTTTCACTGGGTTTCACTCATACAATGACCACAACTTTGTTTCTTTTGAGTTCTTCTTTACTTTGGTATTTGTTGTTGCAGTACAGCTTATGTTGTAAGGTTGTAAGTTGTAAGGTGTAAGTTGTAAGGTAAAAAACCTTAAATGAAAAATAATTACTGTAAATACAATGCACATCAAATAATAAATGAAAAAATACATGCTTTACATATACTTTTAACACTTGTGAATATTGTTCTTACTTTCTTAATGTATTTTTATAAATTATGTTTTAAACAGTTTTTAACTTATGCAGTCTCATTAAAAATGCAAATATAGACTGAATGTTTAGCAGCATGCAAACCGTTTTTACCAATCTACATATCTCAATAAAAAAACACACTCGTTTTTAAATCAACAATCATGTTGCTTTAGCTTGAGGACATCAAACAAACAAATGACACTGAACTAGAACGCACGTTCTAACGTGCTCCATGAACGGCAAGTTGTATGACTTGACTTAACACACAGTTCGCCTCTCACCAGCCGCTTCTCCAGCTTTTTATGGCTGCACCAGTGCTGCTTCTTCGACGTTTATTCTGCTGGTTCGTTGCTGCTGCTGGACGCACGCTCTTTAGTTTGTCCCGCTCCAGGTTGGATTACTGCCCTTCTTTCAGGTGCGTTGCTTTTAAAGGTGCAGCGAAGCGGATTAGCAATTAGAGAGGTGTGTTTCCAAAAGCTCCCATCGTTTGATGCTTCCACTAAAGAATACATATAGCCTTTCAACAGTGTCGTAGAAGTCTTTTATATCAGGTATATTTTGGCATGCGTCATTGAGTACAAGGTTTAAATTGTGCGCAGCACAATGAATGTACACTGCGTTGGGCTCTTTATCCCTTATGCGTTTTTGTACACCGGAGTAGACGCCACTCATATTGCTAGCCCCGTCATATCCTTGTCCGCGGCACTTCCCAAGTAGTATCCCCTTTCTCTCCATCGATTCGAGAATTTCTCTCTCTAGACCTGCAGCAGTTTGGTCTGTGACTGCATGGAAGCCCAAAAAACTTTCGTTTATGTTCACCTCTGTAGTGTTTCCATTTTCATCATTTGCTCAGTGGCGTAGCGGAGGCCCCCGCACCCCCCGCGGTGCGGGGGAGCCCCGGAGTTTAGGGGGCCCCGCCCCCACTGTAGGCTATCCTCTTATATTTCGTAACGCGGGAACAGGGCGCAGAGGGCGGGGCCCCCCCTCCCTGCTATGTTGCTACGTCATGTGTACGCTGCCTGTAGTAGTACAACAGTGTATCATTATAATTATTTGCTCACCTGCGATAGGGCTAGCCGGCTGATATCTAATGTTCATTGGCAGGCTGGGCAGCGTTCAAAACAAAGCGGGAAGTATTGCTCATATAAATAACGTTCATTAGTTGCGTTGCCGGTAAACATGAAAAATGAAGCGCCACTACCCAAGCGGTGCTCAGAAAAGCAAAATGAGAGCGAAAGCCGAACAGGAGAGGGCAAAACTACCTAAAATAACGTAGACTCTAACGTTACTGCAGATAGACCGCTAGCAAACCCCACCGGCCCCGGCCGTCAGCTCCGAGTCCAGGCAAACAGCCCAGCAGCCCCGTTACAGCCGAGCCAGCTAGTCGTGCCTCGCGCTTCGAGACAGGTTAGACATTAAAATAATAGAAAATTGTATTCGCCATAACCAGTAAGAGTAAGCTACAGGTTACATTGGAATTGGAATCTAATCCGTTCATTTTTGCAGGTCAGCAAGAAATCAGCTGTGCCCCCTCCGAGGCCAGTTCAGGCAAATAATTCTAATGATACACTGTTGTACTACTACAGGCAGCGTACACATGACGTAGCAACATAGCAGGGAGGGGGGGCCCCCGCCCTCTGCGCCCTGTTCCCGCGTTACGAAATCTAAGAGGATAGCCTACAGTGGGGCGGGGCCCCCTAAGCTCCGGGGCTCCCCCGCACCGCGCCACTCTGACTCTCACTCCTTGAACGTCCAGGAGCGACGCTTGGTCAGGGACCCCGTGGCGTGCAGTTGGGACGCTCCGAGGCTCCTTCAGCTTCATAAACGGACGCAAAGAGCTTTCAACTGATTGCAATGTATTCCCATCGGCGGCGGTATTTGACGCTCATGGAAGCACCACATCCGTTTATGTCGGCAGCTCTTAAAGGCAATGTGAGCGTCCATTCCCATTGGATAACGGAGAATTGTACACCCTGCTGGGTTCCAGGAGCGCTGGAACTTTCCAAATTGCGTTGGTGCCATTGATGGGAAGCACGTGGTGATCCAGGCTCCGGCAAATTCTGGGTCCCTGTACTTCAACTACAAGTCCACCCACTCCTTGGTACTACTGGCTGTAGTGGATGTCGGAGGTTTTGGAAGGAGCAGCGACGGTGGGAGCCTGCGGAATTCCGCTTTTGGAGAGGGCCTCCGAGATGGCAGTCTGCAGCTACCACCTGACACCGTCATCCCAGGAGCAGAGCGGCGGGGCCTTCTTCCCCATGTGTTCGTTGGGGATGAGGCTTTTCCGCTGCTGGACAACCTGCTGCGTCCGTTCCCTGGACGTCAGATCACACGTGAAAGGAGGCTGTTCAACTACCGCCTCAGCCGGGCCAGGTTGGTGCGTTTGGCATCCTCTCATCTCAGTGGAGAATGTTCCGGCGTGTCATCACCACCAGCCCGGAGGTAGCAGAGTTGTGTGTGAAGGCCACCTGTGTGTTGCACAACGTCCTCCGCAGGAAGACAATAGGAAGGTCATCATGCACACCTGTCGTCCCTGTCGTCGCAGAGTCGAGTGATGAAGCTCCAACCCTGCGCGATGCACCTATGATGGGCTCAAACAACGCCACACGCCGATCCATCCAACTGCGGGAGACCTTCTGCTCCTATTTCAAAGAGGAGGGTGCAGTGTCATGGCAGCAGAACGTGGTGTCGGGTCACCACGGCTCCTCCAAACCAAAAGCTCTTTTAAGAGCTATCCATTTTCTTTAAAGAGCAACTATTCCAAATGAGCCATTTTAAAATCAAACATTCCTAATAAACATGTTTCTTGAATTGATATTATTATATTATGATATGACTAACAACCTTTTTCTTTCAGCCCTGTTTTTACTGATAAACCACTCATAACTTCAACAGGTTTTCACTGAACAATTACAGAAGAAGCACCTTATATATACCGACATACATGAAGCTTCTGGTATGTTGCAACTGACAAACCACATGAACAAGTGAAGACGCAGTATAGTCATAACATACTTGAAATAATGTTTTATTTGGTGAATTTGAGTGAAGTGTATGTGATGAGTGTAAAAAAATGTAATGTGGATCAGTACGTGTGAAAAAATTATAAAATTATAAATTGTCCTGCTGGTCCACGTCAAAAATGAGTTGGTGTACCCCGAGGCGGACTCTTGCCCTCTGTGCCCTTGTCATCTACCTCATGGTGGGCAAGAGGCTCTTGAAAAATTGCAAGTCCTCGTCCTCCTCCACCACTGGTGGGGTTAAAAACCCCATCACTGGCATGAAACGCCAGGGCTTGTACCACCCTGCAGACCCTGCCCCGCTTCTTTTGGCCTCCTTTTCCATATTCTTTTCCTTGCGGAACCTGTCCCTCAGACTCTTCCATCTCTTCTTGCAGACATTCTCTAATAAAATGAAATGAAATAATAAAGTTAATAAATAATAAAGTGAATTTCTTGAATTTACTAAATTATTCCTCCATTAATGAATGCTATTTTTATGCTACATTCCATGCTGGCTAAATATACTGTCTATGCTTGATAGCTGTGAATCAAATCAAGTTTTATTTATATAGCACATTTATAAACGATGTTTGGTCGAGCCAAAGTGCTGTACATATAATAAAATTAGCCTACAGTAGAGACACTTTACAGCAAATACAACAGCACAGATTGTTCAGAATATCAGTATGAGAAAAACGACACCCTCTGCATGTATTATATTACATTACATTACATTACATTGCATTTAGCTGACGCTTTTATCCAAAGCGACTTACAATAAGTACATTCGACCAGGAAGACACAACCTTGAGGAAAACAGAATCATATAAGAACATCAGGTTTCAAAGAGCCAATCGTTTCAAGTGCTGCTCAACTGGCTAAGCCAGTCCTTTATTAGTATATAAGTGCTCTGTTAGCAGTTCTTTGTTAGTCATTCTATCGCTCGAAGTGGAGTCGAAAGAGATGAGTTTTCAGTCTGCGCCGGAAGGTGTGTAAGCTTTCTGCGGTCCTGATTTCAATGGGGAGCTCATTCCACCATTTTGGAGCCAGGATAGCAAACCCACGTGTTTTTGCTGATGGGAACTTGGGTCCCCCTCGCAGTGAGGGTGCAGCGAGACGTTTGGTTGATGCAGAGCGTAGTGCACGTGCTGGGGTGTACGGTTTAACCATGTCCTGGATGTAGGAAGGGCCAGATCCATTCGCAGCATGGTACGCAAGTACCAGTGTCTTGAAGTGGATTCTAGCAGTTACCGGAAGCCAGTGGAGGGAGCGGAGGAGCGGCGTGGTGTGGGATAATTTTGGAAGGTTGAAGACCAGACGAGCCGCTGCATTCTGGATGAGCTGCAGAGGTCGGATGGCACATGCAGGTAGACCAGCCAGGAGGGAGTTGCAGTAGTCTAGGCGTGAGGTGACGAGAGCCTGGACCAGAACCTGCGTCGATTTCTGGGTCAGCTGTGGGCGTATCTTCCTGATGTTGAAAAGCGTGTATCTGCAGCAGCGGGTTGTAGCAGCGATGTTATATATTATGCTTATACTTATATTATATATAATATTTTTTTATTATTATGTTAATATATATTATATGTTATGCTACATTACTAGCTGGCTAAATATACTGTCTATGCTTGATAGCTGTGCATGTATTATATGTTATGTTATATATTATGCTTATACTTATTATAATATTTTTTTATTATTATATTAATATATATTATATATGTTATTATGCTACATTACTAGCTGTCCATTCAATGCTAAAACGAAGTAAACTGGATATAAACTCCCCAAACAGTTGAAAACCTACCAGTTTCACCAACTGTCTCTGCCACCTCCCGCCATGCCTGGTTCCTCCGGTTTAGGTCCCGGTAGGTGAACAGAGTACAGTCATACAGGACTGGGACATTTTCCATGGCAATGATTAATTTTTCCTCCATTTTCTGACTTATGGAAAATAGTCAAGACCTGCATACACGCGGTTTGATTGGCTAGCGCTTGTACTGGCGGGAATTGCAAAAACGGGATTTGATTGGCTGACGCCAGCTTCGAGCAAGCATCGAGCCTCAAAAGTTGAACATTGTTCAACTTTTGACGCCGATAGACGCTCGCGAGGCTTGCAACGCCTTGCCATGCTACCCACAATGCAGTTCGGCGAAGTTTGAAAATATCCTACGTCACCCCATTCAAATGAATGGGCGAAGCGTTGAAAGCCTTTTTTGACGCCTGTAGTGTGTACGGGCCGTGAGGCTATCGCTATTGGGTTAAGGGCGAAGCATGATGTAGTCTGCGCCCCACTGGGTCCGCCCGGCACTAGAAGCACAGACACACCTGCTCAATAACACCCCCTACCTGTTGTGCCATGCGTAATGGCGCATCACCGTCCCTGGAACATAGCAAAACATGCCTATCTTCCCGACGGGGTGAAGGCTGGGAAAAAGCTGTGAGAAAGTAGAGACGAAGGTCCCACCTTATCCTGCGATCATAGAGGGGGAACAGCTGCTCTCTGCGTGTCAGACAGATAGGAGAGCGCTCAGCTGGATCCCTGACGTCCCTCACTCTGACCAGGCACTCCGTACGAAGTGTGTCAGAGTAAAGGGAACATCCCTCTCATACGAGGGAAAAAGGGCCGCTCTCTGTGTGCCGAGAGGCAGGAGAGAGGCGCACCGCTGGATCCCTGACGTCACTCACTCCGACAGGACACCCAGTACAAGGTGCGTCAGAGAGGAAAGGGAGACATCCCTCAAATAACATTGAATAAATGAACAGGGGGAAGACCAAGATGCAGCCGTGCAAATATCTTCCACTGACATTCCTCCGTGCAACGCCGTGGAGGCGGAAATTCCTCTGGTGGAGTGCGCTTTGATGTTCTCCGGGAGATCCACCCCCGAGGAGACATATGCCTGCGCCACCGCCTCACACAGCCAGTGTGACAGCCGTTGTGCAGACAGAGGTTGCCCGATCGAGCGCTCTCTATAATGCACAAACAGGCGCTGAGAACGGCGCCATGCCGCCTTGCGCGCCACATAGCAGGCCAGCGTGCGCACCGGACAGAGGAGATGAGATGTGGCTTCTTCCTCCGATTTATGAGGAGGCGGAAAAAACCCGTCCAGGGTGATCACTCTGGACCTAAAAGAGCTTGTGATGACCTTTGGCATAAAGGCTGGGTTAGGGCGTAACACAGCCGAACTGCCATCCCCCTGGATCCGGAGGCATGACGGGGCCACAGAGAGAGCGGATAAATCACTCACCCTTTTCGCCGATGTTAGAGCTAAAAGCAGTACTACTTTGGCTGATAACATGTTGAGGGGAACCTGCTCTAAAGGTTCAAATGGGGCTTTGCATAGTGCTCGTAACACCAAAGCCAAATCCCACTGAGGCGCCAGTGCGCGTGACACCGGTCTGAGTCTTCGTACCCCTTGCAGAAACCGTTTCGTCAGGGGGTGACTGAACAACGTCCCTGCTCCGAGACCCACGTGACAAGATGATATGGCAGCCGCATATACCTTGATTGTGCTGAACGCCAAATTCCTGTCCAACAACAGCTGGAGGAATGACAGCACGTGAGGCAGGGGGCACGTGATTGGGTCCAGGCTTCTTTCTACACACCAACGCTGGAACGCTGCCCACTTGGCTGTGTAGGACGCTCTGGTAGACACGGCCCTGGCTCCCTGAATGGTGCGTACAACATCTTGAGAGAGACCCCACCTCTCTAATGGCGCGTTTCCACTGCAGGCCTCGCTCGGCCTCGCTCGGCCTCGCTCGGCCTCGCTCGGTTTGGTTTGGCCTTATTAGGTCCGGCTCACTTTAATGCTGCGTTTCCATTACAGTTTAGGAACTGGGGTAGTTACTATAGTAACGCAGTGTAGGCGGGGCGATCAGCTTTTTGGCGGGCGGAGCGACGCTGCATACAACTGCCGTGAGGTCATCTTCAATGCGACACAACTCACACAACAACAATGGAGCATGTGGAAGCCATCGTGTCCTTGCTTCTTGGTATGTGGTTTTTTATCACAGCAAGAAGGAAAACTTTGTTTCGGAAAAGGCTGCTTATAGCAAGACGGAATACAGAAGAAGCTGAGGGGAGACTTATGGCAATCGTACAACGTGGCAGAGACTACTCCAGGACGACTCAACGACAACGCTACTCGGTAAGCTAACGTTAGCTAACTAGCAATGTGTTTCACGCTCACTATACGACCAAAGTGTTTCACGCTCATTATATGACAAAAGTGTTTCAAGTATTTAATTAATTGTAGCTACCACTTTTACGTATTAAAATATGTATGCTTTTGTTTGTGTATTTCAGAAGTTAGGTTGCCACCGCAGACCATGTGTTTGGATGCTTGACCGAGCAACCGAGTGGTGGGGTGTGATTGTTCCATCTTTCACACACACTCAGTGGGTGGAGAACTTCAGGATGTCTGAGGAAACCTACGTGTACCTGTGCAATAAACTGCGGCCAGCGATGGAGAGACAGGACACACCATTCCGTGAGTGTATACCTTTAAGGAAAAGGGTGGCCATCGCACTGTGGAAGCTTGCGACCGGCTCAGAGTACAGAAGCATTGGACATCTGTTCGGAGTGAGCAGGACTACTGTGTGCCGGTGTGTGCAAGACTTCTGTGCTACTGCAGAGGCGTTGTTAGTACCGGAACTAATTCGTTCACCAGACCGGCAGAAGTTTGCAGAAATGGCTGCCTACACTGAGAACAGGTGGGGGCTCCCTCAGTGTGTAGGTGCTATTGATGGATCACACATACCCATCTTGGCACCACAGGAATACCACTGTGACTATTTCAACCGGAAAGGCTGGCACTCCATCATCCTTCAAGGAGTTGTAGATGGAAAGGGACATTTCTGGAATGTGTTTGCAGGAATGCCTGGGAGCTTGCATGACGCTCGGGTTTTGAGGCTGTCCTCATTGTGGGAGTTAGCCAGTCGTGGTAACTACTTTCCACCTTGCACCAGGAACATTGGTGGGGTGAATGCTGGCTATTACATCCTGGGAGACAATGCCTATCCCTTGCAAAGCTGGCTCATAAAAACGTTCCCTGACAATGGACAGCTGACAGCAGAACATGTGATCTACAACAAGAAAATTTGCAGCGCACGGGTAGTGGTAGAAAACGCTTTTGGTAGACTGAAGGGAAGGTGGCGTTGCCTCATGAAAAGAAATGACTGTGATGTGAAACTTGTTAAATCGATGGTGCTGACATGCTGTGCTCTGCATAACCTCTGCGAGAGTCATGGAGAGGCCTATGATGATGGGTGGGATGCACCAGCAGTAGCAGAGCCTGGGGTAGCAGTCGCTCAAGGTGCAGAGGAGGAGGGCACTGAAATACGACAGGGGTTGATGCGCTACCTGAATAGCTAAATATTCATTGTATACAGGAAACTTCAATGTTTTGGTTCATAACATCATCAGTGATATACATTTCTTGTGTTTGTAATTATAAACACGACATTGAAAGATTGTGGGCCATTAAGGCTAGTGCCATTTGTTTTTATTAATACTACATTGTATTGAACATAAATAAATCTTTTTTTCTCTTTCACATATGTGTTTGTCAAATGATTTAAACAAAAAAATGTTATCAGAATTGACTATTTAGTAAATATTTGATTTTCAAGCACCAGTAAGTACTTCCCGTAATAAGAACATTTGAGCAAATATGAAAGTAAACAAATACAAATCATCTCTTATCCCCCTTCTCTTTCTGTTTTTTTCTAAATACCCCCTTCCAGTTTATTTGTAAAAGGAAATCTTTTACTTTAAGTAATGTCAGTTACCAAATGTTTTAGGAGGACCTCAAGCAGGCAAACTCAATTTCTTGCTTTAAATCTCTTACAATTAACTTTTATCTTATGGGCTTTTTCCTAACTGATGGTGTTTCTTATTGCATGTTTATATCTCTAGATCTTAATTGGGCTATTTTTACAATTGTTTGAGTGATATTGTTTTTTTTAAAGATCCACAAATATTATTAGTAATGGTATTAGTTGTAGCCTATTTTTATTTAGGAAAAATATAGGCCTATAACTTCTACATCATGTGAATCTGAGTTTTTGTTCTGCTGATTTAAAGCCCTTTAATTGTACATTTCAGTTTGATTGGATTCCAAAACTGTAATTTTGTGTGTGAGTGGCAACCCAGTGACTTTGTTTACATGCTCACGAAAATCAGTTTGTTAATCAGATTATGGCAGGAAATCAGATGATGCATTTATCAACAAGAGATAAAATGAGAAGTACTTTATTGAATCCCAATTTGGGAAGTGTTTTTTGCATAGCATGTAAAATAGAAATAAAAAAGATATATATATTTGTTGCAGCAGCATAAAAAGGCATGGTAAGAAGAGATAAGATAAGAAATAAACAAGAATTAACAAAAACAAGAGAGATGAAACAGAATAATATTAAAATTACAGAGGTGGTTCGTCTTCCTGAGGTACGGGCCACGTCGGCTGCCCCCTAGAACCTGGCCGAGAGTGCGCAGGAAGGCTAGGTTAAACGCATGAGTTTGAGCGTTCTCCTCCCTTCTCAAGGCCATTTCCTCCTCCCTCGTCCGGGCAACAGCCTCCATGGTCAGCTGCCAGTGCCGATCCACCTGGGCCAGGCTCTGTTCATGGTGCCGTGCCTGCTGTGCTAGGTGCTCGTCTCCTCCTCGTTTCCTCTTGCCTGTATGACGATAAGATAATTATAGCAATAAGAATTAGCAATAACAATGAAAAACACAGGACAGGTACAGGTCACACAAGGATATAATAAAATGTATAAGCAGAACAACAGTAAGGATGAACTAAAGACAGTTATGCCCTAGATGTTTACAATGATTGTGAAAGTGAATTACATTATGTCCAGCCTGTTGATAATGATTATAAATATATGTATATAATAGGATGTCACACACACAATTGTGCTAGCTGCTGACTAGCTAGTTTGTAACAGAGCATTTCCACACAGTGGTATAGCTTATTTTACTTAATGACGATGGATGATCTAAAGTTTAAAAAAAAGTCACAATTCTAGTCGTTTTGCCATGACTATTTCTTACCTAGAACCACACGCTGTGGTGTCGTGATGGCACTCGGCGTTGGTGTCGATTCCTCCTCGGCTGGTGTCTGTGGTCGAGTTGAGGTCCGTTCTGATGTTGAGGACGGAACACTGCCACCACCCGGTGTTCGGGACTGTTCCTCCTCACTAGTCACAATGGCATCATCTAGAACAGCAACATGACTTGTTAATTCCACGAACTACTGTAGCACAATACTAAATAGCAACAACAACTGTAGAAAAGAAGAACCTAAACAATGGCGCATGTGGTGTTAGCAAACAATAGCTCTAGCTAATGCTATCTGCCTTAGCTAGCTATGTAGCTCCATAAAAGCATGGGTTGTCGAACATAAATGTAAGGATAAAATACTTGTTTGTTAGAAGTGAGCTTTAGAATAGATAGGGACACAACGCTTTCAAGCAAATAACAGAGCGTTAGCAAAGACTTACCATGCAGGGACTCCAGTAACGCGGTTGCAGAGTCCAGGCCTCCCTCCCTCCCAACGTTGGCCGGTCTATGGCCATAAATAGCGTCCAACAGGTCGAACCACTTCCAGCTTTTCCTATCGGAACCACTCCGGCCGTTGTGGTCCTTCACGGCTCTATACTCACTCTTAAGCTTTTTCAGTTTTTCCCTACACTGCTGGAAAGTCCTTGAGAATCCGCGTTCGGACAACAGTGCAGAGACCTCCTGAAAAACGTTTAGGTTGCGAGTTGTGCCGTCGAGCTCCCGCTGGATTTTATCATCTGCAATCAGCTGGAGGAACGTCGCAACTTCGTCAATCGACCACGGTATGCTTTTCTTTGTCATTTTCTTAGGTTTACACAAATGCTGCAAGCGTCCCTTAATATATACGACACTAGGGATTAAGTCGCGCGAGAATTGTGACGATTTTCTCTGACCAATCAGCAGTCGTCACTAGTTTAGCATATTCCGCCCGGTTGTTGGCCCCGCTTGTTGGCCTCGATAGAACCACGATTTAGTCGGGCCAGAAAAAGGGTGAAAAAGTAGCCTCGGGCCAAAACCAGGCCAAGTGGAAACGCAACCAAAAACGAGCCCCGCACGGCTCAGCGCGCTTAAAGCGAGCTACCCGCTGCAGTGGAAACGCGCCATAAGTGTTCCCGCTCAGGGGCCATGCCCATAAGGGCTGGCCTATCACTGGGTGACAGCAGATCGCTCCCTCCACCTGTGAGAGAGCGTCCCCCCGCCACAGGATCTCCCATGGCCTGCCTGACAGCGTACGCTGTAGGCATGGAAACCAGGAAGCTCCCGTGCGTTCCGGGGCAATTAGGATCACTGACAGCCGCTCCTCCTGCACTCGGTCCAGGAGCCGAGGAATCAGCGGGACTGGTGGGAAGGCGTACAGCCGTCCCCTGGGTCATGGTCGATGTGCGAATGCGTCCACTCCCAGAGGGGGTCTCCGCGCTGACAGGGAGAACCAGAACGCGCATTGCGCATTCCCGCGTGCGGCGAATAGATCCACCTCCGCCCTCCCGAACCGGCTCCAAACCTGGGCTATCAGCTCGGGATGGAGGCTCCAGTCCCCCTGGCGAGGACCTCCTCGGGACATGAGGTCTGCTCCTTTATTCAGCTCTCCGGGCACATACAGTGCTCTGATGGAGAGCACGTGTGCGCGCGCCCAGATCAACAGCCGCCTGGCTGTGTTCAGAAGCTGCGCTGAGCGTACACCTCCCTGGCGATTGATGTAGGCCGCTGCGGCTCTGTTGTCTGTGCGAATCAACACATGCTGATTCCGCAGCAACGGGGCAAAATGCTGAATTACTCTCTGTACGGAGATCAATTCCAGCACATTTATGTGGAAAGACATGTGAGCCGGCCACTGTCCTTCCACTGCCTGCGTCATGCACGTTTCTCCCCACCCTGAGAGAGATGCGTCTGTGAACACCGAGATGTGTGACGTAACTCTGCCCAGGGCTACCCCCTCTGACAGGACGTGGGGACTTTTCCAGTAGATTAAGTCTGAACCCACGGACAGAGAGATGACCACCATGCGCCTCTTCTGTCGTACGGGGTCGATGCGCAGGCTGATGAACCACCTCTGCAGTCTCCTCATGTGCAGGAGACCCAGGGGAATCACCCCGTGACCTGCTGCCATCATGCCGAGCAGCCGCATCATGGAGAGTGACGTCACCACGCTGCGGGGTGTGACACGTTGAAGGAGAGCTGTCAGCTTCTCCACTCTCTGCCGTGAGAGTCCTGCTCTCATGCGGGCTGAATTCAATTCCACTCCCAGGTAAACAATACTCTGGGAGGGAAGAGGACAGCTCTTTTTCCAGTTCATTATGAAACCCAGCTTTGACAGATGCGATATGAGTTGTACCGTCTGTAAAGCTGCTTCCTCCCAGGAGCGAGCCAGCAGCAGCAGGTCGTCCAGGTAAAATAGTACTCTCATCCCTCCTCTGTGTAGCGGCCGTAGCGCCGTCTCTACACACTTTGAAAAAGTGCGAGGAGCCAGGGAATACCCGAACGGCAGACGGTTGTACTGGTACGATATTCCCTGGAATGAAAACCGCAGGAATTTCCTGTGTTGCAGGATGATGGGTACGTGGAAGTATGCATCCTTTAGGTCTATAGAGGTGAACCAGTCTCCCTGGTGAACACACTCTAATACCTTTTTGACCGTCAGCGTGTGAAAAGGCCTCTTCATTATTGCCTTGTTGAAAGCTGACAGGTCGAGGATGGGTCTCATTCCCCCCGTCTTTTTCGGGATAAGAAAATAGCGGGAGTAATACCCCTGATTTTCTTCCTCCTGGGGAACCCTGGAAATAGCCTCTTTCAACAGGAGTTCCCGTAGCTCTGCTTGGAGCGCAAGGCACTGTTCTCGGGATGACAGGCGTGCCACCTGTATCCCGTTGAACTGTGGGGGGGGGGGGGGGGGGAGGCGAACTGCAGGGTGTACCCTCTGCTGATCAGCCTGCTCATCCATCTGTCCATCAGACACACGCGCTGCCACTCCGAGAAACACTCTGAGAGCGGGCGCACATGCTCAAGATGTGTTGTGGTTGTCATGACGACGAGCCACACCAAAGCCCTCGCCGCCGCTGCCCGTGAGGCAACCCAAGGTGGGCCTAGAGCGAAAGGGCTGTGAGGAAACCTCCACACGCTGCATTTCACTCCGCCTCTCATCATGACGCACGTACACGCTCAGAGGATGGATGGGGGTGTGTGCAGTGATATCCACATGAGGCATTACCACGGCGCTCATGGGCTTATTGTGAGCGTGTGTAGGTGGCGTATCTCGGACAGAGGAATGCCGCGAGGTCTGTGGTTTAATAACCGAAAAGTCATAACCATCAGGCCTCTGCAGCGACTCCAGCTGCCTACTAATCAACAGATTGGAGGCAGCTGGTGTAGTTACTGTGCTCTGCCGCTTATTAATCGATAGATTAAATAGTGCAGGCTTTTGTAACGAACTCTGCTGGCTATTAACCGATAGGTCATAGGCAGCTGGTTCACCCAGGGTGGAGGATATGTGAAATATATGAGGGGCCGTGTAGGCCAAAATTCAAACTCACCTCGCACACACACTACTGAAAACATCTGGCCTTGCACACACACTACTGAAATACTCTCACGTTCACTACTGAACACCTCACACACACACTACTGAACACATATGGCCTTCCACACACACTACTGAAATACTCTCACATTCACTACTGAACACCTCACACACACACTACTGAAAATTAGGCTCACACACACACTACTGAAAACATCTGGCCTTGCACACACACTACTGAAATACTCTCACATTCACTACTGAACACCTCACACATACACTACTGAAAATTAAGCCTCACACACACACTACTGAAATACTCTCACATTCACTACTGAACACCTCACACATACACTACTGAAAATTAAGCCTCACACACACACTACTGAAATCCTCTCACATTCACTACTGAACACCTCACACACACACTACTGAAAACATTTGGCCTCACACACACACTACTGAAATCCTCTCACATTCACTACTGAACACCTCACACATACACTACTGAAAATTAAGCCTCACACACACACTACTGAAATCCTCTCACATTCACTACTGAACACCTCACACACACACACTACTGAAAACATCTGGCCTTGCACACACACACTACTGAAATCCTCTCACATTCACTACTGAACACCTCACACACACACACACACACACACACTACTGAAAATTAAGCCTCACACACACACTACTGAAATCATCTCACGTTCACTACTGAACACATCACACACACACTACTGAAAATTAAGCCTCACACACACACTAGGCCTACTGAAAAACATTTTACTGAAAGGTTCTCAGTAGGGAATGTGCATGTGTTTCACCTATGTGTCTGTGAGGGGATTCTTGCTGTAATGGAAGTCATTCTAATGTAACGGATGTCATTCTAATGTAACGGAAGTCAGTGGTCTCTTTGCTAGCCCCGTTAGCTTCATTAGCTCCAGGCTGCTACTCCGAAGTGTTTGTTGTGTTGATGCCTGGTGGAGTATTCTTCATTGAAATATCGCACTTATCGTATGGCTCTGCGGTTCAAACAGACCGTCCATGAATGCAGTTTATTCGGTAAGTACAATTCAAGCACTTTATTTCTTACTTGTCTTTTTATTCAGCTAACAAGCGAGACGAAGCTACATCTGTGCTAACGATGCTATCCGTAGCATACAAGTTACGGATAGCATCAACACAACAAACACTTCGGAGTAGCAGCCTGGAGCTAATGAAGCTAACGGGGCGAGCAAAGAGACCACTGACTTCCGTTACATTAGAATGACATCCGTTACATTAGAATGACTTCCGTTACAGCAAGAATCCCCTCACACACACATAGGTGAAACACATGCACATTCCCTACTGAGAACCTTTCAGTAAAATGTTTTTCAGGAGTGTGTGTGTGAGGTTTATTTTCAGTATTGTGTGTGTGAGGTGTTCAGTAGTGAACGTGAGATGATTTCAGTAGTGTGTGTGTGAGGCTTAATTTTCAGTAGTGTGTGTGTGAGGTGTTCAGTAGTGAATGTGAGAGGATTTCAGTAGTGTGTGTGCAAGGCCAGATGTTTTCAGTAGTGTGTGTGTGAGGTGTTCAGTAGTGAATGTGAGAGGATTTCAGTAGTGTGTGTGTGAGGCTTAATTTTCAGTAGTGTGTGTGTGAGGTGTTCAGTAGTGAATGTGAGAGGATTTCAGTAGTGTGTGTGCAAGGCCAGATGTTTTCAGTAGTGTGTGTGTGAGGTGTTCAGTAGTGAATGTGAGAGGATTTCAGTAGTGTGTGTGCAAGGCCAGATGTTTTCAGTAGTGTGTGTGTGAGGTGTTCAGTAGTGAATGTGAGAGGATTTCAGTAGTGTGTGTGTTGTTGGAGTCTACCGGACCAGGTCCGTCCTCCGCGCAGATCGTTTGGATATGGCCAGAGCGGGGTCGCCGTCCGGATCTGCCGATGACCTTTCTTAGTTCTGAGGGAAAAGGAATTGTGTCCAAGACACTATTCTCTGTTAGCTGTACAAAACTAGACTTTGCACTCCAATGGATTGTTTCTTCAAATAAGCACTTTATTACACAGTTCAACAAAGATATATCAATCCATACTATACCACAAAACGCCAGCGCCTTGGACCCCTTCTTGAGTTCCCACCGTGACAAGCTCGTCAGTGTGAGATCCCAGTTGAAGTGAGTCCCGAATTCTGAATATATCTTGTTCTTTATAGTATTTGCTGTGAAGCCCCCACCTTTGGTGCTCTCTGTGCTGCAATCTGCCTTTTCTGCCCAGCAACACCCAGTTTTAGCTAAGGTCAGGCCAGGGCCATACTCCCTTTTCCTAATTACCTGTTTTAACTGGTTTTCTCACAAGACAGTTGCACCTGGTGTGGCTCAGGGCCCCACATACCGTACCATGGTGTTCTGTCCTTGAAGATAACAGGATGTAGCCGGCCAGCAGTAAACTTTAACACGTTATTTTTCCACTCAGACAGCTCAATGTTTTTAGCGTTTCCTATAACAGGATTTACTATATCTTATATTCACAGTTACTTTTTGCCTTATCTTTATCCTTCAGTGTGAGGCTTAATTTTCAGTAGTGTGTGTGTGAGGTGTTCAGTAGTGAATGTGAGAGGATTTCAGTAGTGTGTGTGCAAGGCCAAATGTTTTCAGTAGTGTGTGTGAGGTGAGTTTGAATTTTGGCCTACACGGCCCTTCATAGAAATACATTTGTAACTGATGACTCAGACAACATGTTGGGAAATAATCTTTTTGTATTTCCTTCACACTCCCCCCCCAAACCGTCAAGGCCGGCTTTGTTTCTTCGGCGGCTCTTGTGGAGCAGATGCCGAACGGGAGTACCTCACTCCCTTCTTACCCCCCCTCTCTGGTGGGGGGCCGGAGGCGCGGGACGGTGCCCTGGAGGCGCGGGACGGTGCCCCCGCCGCCGCTGACGGACGAGTCTGACGCCTCGGCTGTTGCTGCTGTGCGTGTCTGTCCGTCTGCCGCTGTAGCTGGGTTGGCTGCTGCTGCTGCCGCTGGAGCCGTTGCGGCTTCACCGCTGGCTGGAGCCAGCTGACGTGCTGGCGGATGTCCTCCGCTTGCTCCGATGCCGCCTTCATGGACTCGACCATGGCCAGGAACTGGGGTCCGAACAGCCCGTCCGAGCTGATCGGAGCGTCCAGCAGAACCTTCCTGGCTGGCTCTGTAACCGCTGCCTGCTGCAACCAAAGGTGGCGCTGGATCTGAGTCATCCAGGCCGGGATTCTAGCCTGGGAGACTACCAAGGCTGCGCACAGCGTGAGTACCGTGCTGGCCGCCTTAGCGATCTCCTCCTCTGGAGCTACGGTGGTGGACCGTTCGACCAACGTCACCACCGAGTTGGTCAGCAACGCGATGTTATTCTCTGCTGCCGACGCCTGGAACGCACACTGGTGCGCGCGGTCAGCCTGGCGGGCGACATACTGGTCTTTGGGGGTGGCCAACATAGGGCGCCGTCCAGGGACCAAGTTGGCCTGCCTAACCCGAAAAACGCCGTTAAGCTCGGTTCCAGAGCGGGTGTGGTTGGAAAAACCTCGTCCGTGAACCCCTCCACCTTAGTGAAGGGAACAAAGGTGGCCACCGGAGCCCTTAAGGTCCTCGGGTTCGCCGCTGCCCCTTCCTGGTATCGCCTAATGGTGGGGAAGCGCGGCCAGATCGGGTCACTCCTGCCCGTCTGCACCCGGGAAAATACTCCGGCCATGTCATCCAGAGCCACCCTCTCCCGTCCTCGGGGAACGGGGAGGCCTCTGCATTAGGGCTGTGCATCTTCACTGGTCTCACGATTCGATTCGATTACGATTATCCTGTCAACGATTCGATTCGGTTCGATATCCCGGTGCATCACGGTGCATCACGATTCATACCAATGCGTTGCATCCTCAATTTTCTATATTACTGCACATGGCTTATTTTTCATCAATGCATACATGCAGTAAATACATATGAACTCTCTTTTTATTATTTAGAAAGTGCTTCAGAAATCAATAACATAAATGTCTTGACATTAATTTATAAACCAAAATAAATTAATTGTATCAGTCTAGCCTCCGTGTGTGAAGTTGTTCCATCCTCAAAAACAAAAAGCTAATGCTTCTGCAGTCGAGCTGCAGCTTCTAGCCACGGCCTGCTGTTAAGAAAGGACACTGAATGTCCTGAATGTGGCATCACCCACAGGACTTGAGTCTGAACACAGCAGACAACAGGAGTATTTACAACAGCATATACAAACAACATACTGCATGTGGGTGCACACATACATTCTCTGTTTTACTGTTACATGAATGTATGAGATTAAATTAGCTTCATTATATCTCAGTGATTAAGTGAATAATAAAGTTTCTATCGGGTCACCATCAGCATGTCACTCATTATTTTCAGGGAGGGGGCGGGGCTTGGAGCAGCAGAGAGGAGACGGTGATCGCGGAAGCTTTTTTCCTCCTGCCTTCACAAACTTTCCACACGTATATATCGTCTGAAAATTGCTAGAGAACATTCATACTTTGCAATCCAAGACTTAATTAAATCCACCAAAAACCTGACATGATTGTAACGCGATTATTTTTGAAAAACATAAATCCCTGTCTGTGTCTCTGAGCCGCAGCGACACGGAGTGATTCGGAGCGGGTCCTTCTGCTGCTGGTTCTGGACTGGTGTTCTTGTGTTGGTGGATAAAGCAGACTGCTCCGTGTTCGGTGTTGCTGTGCCGCTGTCACGTCTGTTCCCTGATCTCTGCGTCACCGACCGATTTGATATTAAAGTGACAGAAAAAACGTTATAGTAAAGCCGCGGCCGGAAAATCAGGAAGCAACGTTACTACTCTATAACCGATTATCTTCCGTCACTGCATCGAGACCGAATCGTCCACGTCCGCATCGCAATGCATCGTAGAAACGATTATTTTCAACACCCCTACTCTGCATGCTGCTGCTTTGCCGATTATGTCCGGCAGCTCCAGCATAATGCCACCCAACGCCGGTAGCGCCGTGGACACGGAGAAGGGGACCACGTGCTCGGCCGTCACCTCTGACTCTCGCTCCGACCCCCGTCTCTAATAAATCAATTGTATAGGTCTAGCCTCCCTATATCTGTGTGTGAAATTGTTCCATCCTCAAAAACAAAAAACTAATACTTCTTCAGTCTAGCTGCAGCTTCTAGCAACGGTCTTCTGTTTTTATAGTAATTATTGTCTTTTTGTTCACAACTTCTCCACATTTCGAAGTGTTTCCTGAGCCAGAACGACCTATCTTTCTTCCTGGCTTGCTCTATAATGATCCAATTAAAATGCAATACCAACAACAACTCAACAGCAACAACGCAAACTACGACAACAACCCACACATTGTGCATTGTTTAGAGCGGTCATAAAGTGTTGAAGCGCTCAAATTTGAAACTGTTTCAACCTGTCACCTGTCAGAATAGAGACGAGGCAGTGCATTGAATCACCTGATTGGACGGCGAACCAGTGAGTTGATTCATTCAGGAAATGAAGCAGTTGCTGCTTCGGACGTCACATGTCACGTGATTTGAAGCAAGCTTCGAAGCACTGCTTCTATGGAATAGGAAGTCCAGGGTTGAAGCACGTATCAAAGCTTCAGTGTCAAACTGCCATCACTAGTGCAGTCTCTTTGGCGCTCCACATTTCAGAGAAAACAAGTTGTTTCTCAGAATTGAAGGGGAAAAACACAAAAGCATTGTACACAATTTAAACCTATCAATGTCGTTTCATTAACAAAGGTAATCTGGTGTTTTTGAGTTGATGAGTAGTGGAGGCATCACTGTCAAATCAATCGACAGCAAGGAGAATACTTACTTCCGGGTGTACAATTCTCCGCTATCCAATGGGAATGGACGCTCACATTGCCTTTAAGAGCTGCCGACATAAACGGGTGCGGTGCTTCCATGAGCGTCAAATACCGCCGCCGATGGGAATACATTGCAATCAGTTGAAAGCTCTTTGCGTCCGTTTATGAAGCTGAAGGAGCCTCGGCGCGTCCCAACTGCACGCCACGGGGTCCCTGACCAAGCGTCGCTCCTGGACGCTTAGGGAGTGAGAGTGTGTTGCCCAGATGTATCCAGTGTGTGTGTGTGTGTGTGTGTGTGTGTGTGTGTGTGTGTGTGTGTGTGTGTGTGTGTGTGTGTGTGTGTGTGCGCGCATGTGTGCGTGCATGCGCGTGTGTGTGTGTGTGTGTGTGTGTGTGTGTGTGTGTGTGTGTGTGTGTGTGTGTGTGTGTGTGTGTGTGTGTGTGTGTGTGTGTGAACATGAATTGTTGCCCCTCAGGGATAAACAGGTTGAAATACACTCGATCAGTTTAAATGCATTTTCCTCCCCAGGCCGGGAAAAAATGCCATCACTGATTCGAATGAATCAACTCCATAACCCTCACTTGAAGCTAACGCAGTGTAAACATCTAATGAAATGACTGTGGAAGAGTCCCTTTATACATCGCTAACAGGTGATAAAAGCACAAAGCAAAGCGTGCCTGAAGGAGGTGGAGGAACAGGAAAGAGAGAGGATGAGAGCGATGGAAAGGCTGCTGGGTGGGGGGGGATTGATGTGACTGTTTAAACGCTCACAGACGCCCATGCGTGTCAAGACTGCCAATCCTCTGGGAAATCAGGGCCAGGGAAGCCGCCAGCCTTCTTGGAAATATCCTCTTTCTAAGCACAGGGATCTGACATTGTGAAATGGGAGGCGGTCAAACCACATGCCGCACCGCAAAGTTTGATATGAGGCTCTGATGAGACAGAAGGGGATGGGAAATGGGTCTCTTTTGTTACATTTCAAGATGTATTGCTCCTTTTATTCTCCTCTTTCCTCTCTCTTTCTCTCCAGATTCATCATCATTGAGCTACAACTATCGGAGGTGTCTAGGTATCTGTAATGAGAGCAAGCTCCTAGATATTATTGATCTATGTCCTCAATTACCCTCCAATTCTCAATTATTAAATACAGTTCCAGCGCCTTTACTTCCAGAAGTTGTTCAAAGGGAAACGGAGAAGGTTTAACTCTCCTCCTGGCGCAGAGGAAGTGTTTAAGTGCTAAATGTCTTTTCTGATTTCTGCACTACTACTGCAAACAATGTAAAAGTCTCTGTATATCTGAAACTATTTGTAAATGTATCATGGGATCATGATGTGGGTTGAGTACCCTCCAGAAGTCCAAGAGCCAAAAGAGGAAACAGTAATGAAACAGAACCATATTACTGAGCATACTTGACCTTATGGGGTGAACTCTGTTGCAGGCTCAAGACAAACTGAGTCTTTTCGGCATCATTTCTGTAGGATTTCATCTGGGTTTTCTCATCTCTATCAAATACCCTGGGTCTTGGCATATTGTATAACAAGGGATTTTGTGATTTATAATATCAAAAGATGTTATGTGTATTGATCTGACTCACATCCACATGTTAAAAATGACTCCTGCAGATTCTCTCATTTGCATCTTCACAAGATCTACACCTGTAAAAGAAATGACAGCAACTGACTAATTTAGCAAAGCTTAATAATTATTCAAAATCCCAAATTCCCCAAAGAATAGACACAAATACATTTTTGCATTTGATTAACCTCAAAGAAATGATGCACACTGTGATGGGTAGGTAGAATACAGTAGGTGTTATCAGCAGGAAGTCAGATGAATGAGAGCAGGCATGGTTGGCCACACAAGCTAAACAACAAGCTAAAAGAGGCTAACAGGAGAACGGCAGAGTCAGATCAGCCAGTTCTGTGGGTTAGTCACTTTGCATGTATTCATTTGATCTATTGTCAATATGTGTTCATAAAGGCAATACATGTGTTATTATATTATTACATTAATCAGTTTGCAGACTGATCATTGAAAAAAGGTCAACTTGTTCCATGAGACTGCGCTGTCTGGAGGAGGCGAGTACCATGCAGCTGAGGCGGCAGCTACATTGCAGAACATTAATGCAGAGTGAGAGCTTTACCCGCAGACACACAAACACTGCAGCTCTGCTTTTAACACATATGAGGTTAAATTGTTAACATAGGTTCAGGAGCATGGCCACGCCTAAAACTCCGCCTCGAACCACGGCCACCACTATTTATATCCGGCAAAACTTCCGGCCACTGCTTGTCTCCATCCTTTCAACCCACCCTCCCTCTCCCTTCTACCCATACAGTTCCCCTTCCGACTCACACCGAGCGATACATCCATCCATCCCTTCTTCCCTCCCTCAACATCCCTACAGCCCCCCATCCCCTCATCCCTTCATCCCTCATCCCTTCATCCTCATCCCTTCATCCAACATCCCTCATCCCAACTCCCTCATCCCTACATCCTCATCCCAGACCGACAGCCCGCAGCCCAAACAGCCCGCAGCCCAAACAGCCGCAGCCCGACAGCCGGCAACCCAACAGCCCGCAGCCCGACAGCCCGCAGCCCGACAGCCGCAGCCCAACAGCACGCAGCCCGGCAGACCAACAGCCCGAGCCCGACAGCCCGGCAACCCAACAGCCCGACAGCCCGCCAGCCCGCAGCCCAACAGCCCGCAGCCCAACAGCCCGCAGCCCAACAGCGAGCCCGACAGCCCGGCAGCCCAACAGCCCGCAGCCCTACAGCCCGTCAGCCCAACAGCCCGCAGCCCGCAGCCCGACAGCCCGGCAGCCAACAGCCGCAGCCCAACAGCCCGCAGCCCAAACAGCCCGCAGCCCGAAGCCGCGCCCAACAGCCCGAGCCCGACAGCCGAGCCCAACAGCCCGACAGCCGCAGCCAACAGCCCGCACCCCTACATCCCTACATCCCTCATCCCAACATCCCTACATCCCTCATCCCAACATCCCTCATCCCTACATCCCTCATCCCAACATCCCTCATCCCAACATCCCTCATCCCTACATCCCTCATCCCAACATCCCTCATCCCAACATCCCTACATCCCTCCATCCCTCATCCCTCCATCCCTCATCACTACATCCCTCCATCCCTCATCCCTACATCCCTCCATCCCTCATCCCTTCATCCCTCCATCCCTCATCACTACATCCCTTCATCCCAACATCCTCTGCCCGTCACCATTTATATTTAAACAGTGCATGTTTATATACTGCGTATACTAACACCTTAATTCCAGGTATCGTCTGGGGGGCCCGTAATCAGCCCACGCAGATCATGCCGGAGACGGAACCCCCACTCTGAGTCTCCCACTGCACGGACCACAGCTCGTCCTCCCAGATCATCTCTTCACCCCCCTCATATCATTCACATGTTACTTCAATAAACTTACAAACATCACATTGTTGTGGCGTGGTTCCTGCTAGTGAATAAACTCTTAACTAAAGTGTGTGTACAGTTACCACATTGACACGGCTCATGTGTGTTTACACAGGTTATGTGTGTGGCATGCATGAACAGTATGCTTCGAAAAATATGTGGAATTGTTTTCCTAGTCTAGTTGACAGCATAGTGAACCCGGATATGTGGAGTGCCACCATTTTTATGTTAGAAATGTATAGTAGGGGGCCCCAGCACATAGAAACTGCCGGATGCTAACCTGCATATAATGGCATTTTGCACAATTGGCCAGTTCTGTTAATTAAAATGAATGGCATTATGTGAACAATAGTTACAAATAATTACTTGGCCGATTTGTACAATTGTGGGAGTTATTGAGGATGCTGAATCCATTTCTGATATTTTCAGGATCAGGTTTTCAAAATATCCATTTTTACCAGAAAGTGGCAATATGTATAGTCTGAGGTGAGTAGTGTTGCAACAATTGGATATAATGAGCACAACAAAATTATTGTCTCTGTGGACGATTATTTTTCAAATAAATCTGATCCAAATGATCCAGAGTCCCCTAAATCTTCCAAATCGACCCAAAATGTATCTAAGTCAGCCAGAGTACATATGCTTTTTCTGGTTAAAACAGAAATGTTTTATTCTGAAAATGTCAGAAATGGAATCGGCATCCTCGATTACCCCAATGTTGTCCAAATCAGCTAAGCCATTACTTAACTATTGTCCACACAGAGCTATCATGTTAATTCATGCTGATTAAAGCAACGTATGCTAATTGTGCAAATTGCCCAACAGGTTAGCGTCCAGCAGTTTCTATGTTCTGGGGATCCTACTATACATTTTGTGGAAATTGATGTGAGATATTGTACCAAAGAAGTGTGTTACATGTGAAATGGCAGAAAGTCTTGTTGCAATTTCCAGACACTAAAAGAGGTCTGTTGAGTTTCTCTGGTAATTATCAAATAGTAGCAGTTAAGTGAATACTGTTCAAGCAATACCTGTGTTTGTGTTTTATAGTGATTTCTCTGTTTTATCCTTTCATAAATGTGAGGACTAAAATGGCGGTAGACAAAGGGCTGTAAACTAGGTTTTATTGCTGTGGGGGATGTGGAGGTATGCAACACAGGGTGATTGGTGTGGGGAGAGTATATTCTGTTTTAGATCTCTGGCAGGCCAGGTTTTAAGGAAATCTACATATCTTTAATGGTATATGTGTGGGTTTATACATTCCTGTGTGTTAATAATTGAAGGAACAAAAGGTACATTTTTCCTCTCAAATATAGAGAGGTTTTTTATAGATTTCTGAAACATTGTTCCCTTTTTCTTAAAAATAGATGAGCACAATAGTTTTTTCTTTGACTTTTTACCTGTTTATCAAAAGAGTGTTTTAAGCTATTTGTGAAGAAGGAAGATGCAGAATTAATGGTGATTTCTGTTTTGAGTGTAAAGATTATCCCTGAGAATGTTTTCTGGGTTAAACCATCGATAGGCTTTGCAAATGGGGAGGGACATCTCCCCTGATTTTTAATGAGGTGCATCCTGCGGGCCTTCCCAACACCTGTGGCTTTCATAGCTGCCAGGCGCTGATTCCCTGTGAGATAGCGTTTTGGTATCTCCCAAATGAAACGCCACCCCTTCTTAGTATTAGGGAAATGTTTATCTAGTTGTTGGCCCTCTCTCCACGCGTTGACAAGACGAAAGGATGTCCGCAGCGCGTGAATAAGGGCGGAGTACTCCACACGTTGCTTATATGATTCTTTGAATTGTATAGTAATGTATTATATTATATCGTATTGCATTATTACTTTGTTTAATTAAAACGGATTATTGTTTAACTGGTATCCTGGTGTCTTCTAATTCCCTCCCTGTTATGATTTCAAGCAGGACTCGTCAAAACAACACGCGGTGAGGAGTTGGGTTGTAAGAACCCCCACCCTACAACAATTTCTAACATAAAACTTTGGGGTACAACATGTCCAGGTTCACTGGTGATTTATCTGTTGAGTTGTTTGAATGTATAACCATGTGTGCAACATGTGCATATATACAAGCCAACTTTGAGATATATCTTCTGAGACATGTTTCTACGGAGCCCTGGGGGGTATACTGCGAAGCAGGATTTTCGCTTAGCCGGCTAAATTCAGGGAAAACTCCGGCTTTCCGGTCATCCGAAGCTGGTTCTCTTTTTAGCAGGCTAGATCTCCATGGTAATATATGCTAAGCAGCTAACCTGGTCGGGACCAGGGGCCTATACTGCGAACCTGGTTCAACCTAACCTGGATATGTTTGAGTTAGCCGGTTGGCTTAATCCAAAACATACGCGCTCTCGCTAAACTGTCCTACGACGCTGGTTATCAAGTGGATCGCTCAAGCCAGCCGTGTCCTATCTAGTTAGGTGCGCGTTCACATGAAAGGGGTGGTATCTGGAGCAGTCGACCAATCACAAACATGGAGAAGCGCACTGACAGCGCAGCGTCATACTTCCTGAATGAAAAGTGAACTTTAATACTAGTCAAAAATGAAGAAGTTAAACTTTAAACATCCATGACTTAAACACTTTATCCAGGATAAAAGCCACATAGCTGCACCTGCAAGGTGAATACAGCTGGTAAAAGAAAAAGTGTTTGAATGCGTACATTAACAGGTTTATGATATCACTGCCCCGTCTAAAACACGATCTGACTTCAATTACATTTGTCTCGAGTGTTTCGTCAACTTATGTGTTGCTTAAAATAATACTTCTGCATACAGTATGTGACACTGTGAGTGTTGCACGGCCAGATACGGCTCAGCTGACTCAGATAAGGAGAGATATGATACATTATGAAGTGATATGCCGCAGACTGTACTTAATGTTACTCTGATCCGGTTACTTATGTTGTGGCCGATATTTAAGTAAGCTTTCTTAACGCTAATGTTATAATAGTCAGATTGCTCTGAAGATGGGAGGTGATATTCTATTAATGTTCGGGACCAGGTTAGGTTGCAGGCTAAGAGCTCAACTCAGTGAAAGCACCGCCTGCTGACCAATCAGAGCTCAGTGTGCGGAGTTTTAAAGCGATCAAGTCATATTACAGGAGAAAGGAAATACAGAAAAACTGCCGTCGCAGGAAAGACGGCCGGCAAAAATCACCGACTGTGTGAACGTGAACATGAATAGAATATCACCTCCCATCTTCAGAGCAATCTGACTATTATAACATTAGCGTTAAGAAAGCTTACTTAAATATCGGCCACAACATAAGTAACCGGATCAGAGTAACATTAAGTACAGTCTGCGGCATATCACTTCATAATGTATCATATCTCTCCTTCTCTGAGTCAGCTGAGCCATATCTGGCCGTGCAACACTCAGTGTCACATACTGTATGCAAAAGTATTATTTTAAGCAACACATAAGTTGACGAAACACTCGAGACAAATGTAATTGAAGTCAGATCGTGTTTTAGACGGGGCAGTGATATCATAAACCTGTTAATGTACGCATTCAAACACTTTTTCTTTTTCCAGCTGTATTCACCTTGCAGGTGCAGCTATGTGGCTTTTATCCTGGATAAAGTGTTTAAGTCATGGATGTTTAAAGTTTAACTTCTTCATTTTTGACTAGTATTAAAGTTCACTTTTCATTCAGGAAGTATGACGCTGCGCTGTCAGTGCGCTTCTCCATGATTGTGATTGGTCGAATGCTCCAAATACCACCCCTTTCATGTGAACGCGCACCTAACTAGATAGGACACGGCTGGCTTGAGCGATCCACTTGATAACCAGCGTCGTAGGACAGTTTAGCGAGAGCGCGTATGTTTTGGATTAGGCCAACCGGCTAACTCAAACATATCCAGGTTAGGTTGAACCAGGTTCGCAGTATAGGCCCCTGGAGGGTTCATAGAGAGAAAAATAAATACAACGTGGCCACGTTTTACTTTCTCGTTCGCACGAGATACCTTCTCGTGCGCACGCTTTAGTAACTCGTGCGCACGCTTTAGTAACTCGTGCGCGCAAGTTACTAAAAGCGTGCGCACGAGTTACTAAAGCGTGCGCACGAGTTACTAAAGCGTGGCCTCGTTTTGTGTGTGTGTGTGTGTGTGTGTGTGTGTGTGTGTGTGTGTGTGTGTGTGTGTGTGTGTGTGTTGTGTGCGCGCGCGCGCGCGCGCATTTGTTTATGATAGTATCGTTCGTTCCGGTGCACTCCGGCAGGACTATAGCACATCGAGATTAAGATTAAACAAATTTCTTTCACTTGGGAATACACATATAACTATGGAGAACCAGATTTGTGTAAATTACTGTTCGTGGTAATTTGAAAACAAATGCCGGTGGTGTCAGACACACACAAACACACCGAACACGCGCGCACACGCACACACACGCACGCACGCACACACACATCATGCGCCCCGGTGACAGGACATCTCCTTCATAAAACGAGGGGAATACTCTGGTAGTTCGATGTGTGTAGAGGTGTGTGTGGTTGAATGTAGCAGCCAGCGGTTCTAATGAAGGGCAACGCAGTGAAGTAAACAGTAAAAGGCACCGCTCTTTGCAGCTGGTGCTGCTCTTCTCAGATTCTGCTGAATTACACGTTACTGCCTCCAGTGCCCTGTACGACGAAGCCAGTTCAACAGACCCTGGATATGTTTGATTTACCCGGCTTAACTAACCCTAACAAACGCGATGTCGCTAAGCGGTCCTACGAAGCTGGTTATCAACTCAGCAAATCAACCAGGGTTTCTCTGAGAGCGCGTTCACGTGAAAGGGACGGGGTTATCAACATTTGACCAATCACAAACATGGAGACGCGTGCTGACAGCGCAGCGTCATACTTCATGAATGAATAGTGTAAATAGCAAATCCTGCTTCGTAGTACAGGCCACTGGTGCCACAGAGATTTCATAAAGTGAAGGAGGTTTTCCTGCTATAAAACAGCTGTGGGCAGCAGCAGATTATGTGAGTCACGGACAGCAATCCCTCAATTTAAATAAAACGAGGCCACGCTTTATTAACTCGTGCGCACGCTTTATTAACTCGTGCGCACGCTTTATTAACTCGTGCCCACGCTTTATTAACTCGTGCACACGCTTTATTAACTCGTGCCCACGCTTTATTAACTCGTGTGCACGCTTTATTAACTCGTGCGCACGCTTTATTAACTCGTGCGCACGCTTTATTAACTCGTGCGAACGAGAAAGTAAAACGTGGCCACGTTTTATTTATTTTTCTCTCAATGAACCCTATAGGGCTCCGTATGTTTCTCTAGGTGAAGTTATTTAAAAAAAAAACTACATTAATTTTGTTTTACTAGGTTCAGGTAAAAATGTAGCTTTTGCTGATTTTTACTTCGATCCTGCATGATGGGCAAAGCAGTGTTTACTAACGCAGTGTATTCCGATATGATATAATTACACTTTATTGTCAGATCAAGTCTAAAATGTTCATGCATCACAGACAAGATACAATGGAAAACCATTTATCAAAACAATGTACTCCAAAACAAGCAGTGTGTTCCAAAGCAGTGAGTTCTAAAGCAGTGTGTTCTAAAGCAGTGTGTTCTAAAGCAGTGAGTTCTAAAGCAGTGTGTTCTAAAGCAGTGTGTTCTAACACAGTGTGTTCTAAAGCAGTGTGTTCTAAAGCAGTGAGTTCTAAAGCAGTGTGTTCTAAAGCAGTGTGTTCTAAAGCAGTGTGTTCTAAAGCAGTGAGTTCTAAAGCAGTGTGTTCTAAAGCAGTGAGTTCTAAAGCAGTGTGTTCTAAAGCAGTGTGTTCCAAAGCAGTGTGTTCTAAAGCAGTGTGTTCCAAAGCAGTGTGTTCTAAAGCAGTGTGTTCTAAAGCAGTGTGTTCTAAAGCAGTGAGTTCTAAAGCAGTGTGTTCTAAAGCAGTGAGTTCTAAAGCAGTGTGTTCTAAAGCAGTGAGTTCCAAAGCAGTGTGTTCCAAAGCAGTGTGTTCCAAAGCAGTGTGTTCTAAAGCAGTGTGTTCTAAAGCAGTGTGTTCTAAAGCAGTGTGTTCCAAAGCAGTGTGTTCCAAAGCAGTGTGTTCTAAAGCAGTGAGTTCTAAAGCAGTGTGTTCCAAAGCAGTGTGTTCTAAAGCAGTGTGTTCCAACACAGTGTGTTCCAAAGCAGTGTGTTCTAAAGCAGTGTGTTCTAAAGCAGTGAGTTCTAAAGCAGTGTGTTC
>NW_027263225.1:51962-104742 GCF_902827115.2 Pseudochaenichthys georgianus
TTCCAAAGCAGTGTGTTCTAAAGCAGTGTGTTCTAAAGCAGTGTGTTCTAACACAGTGAGTTCTAAAGCAGTGTGTTCTAAAGCAGTGTGTTCTAAAGCAGTGAGTTCTAAAGCAGTGTGTTCTAAAGCAGTGTGTTCTAAAGCAGTGTGTTCTAAAGCAGTGTGTTCTAAAGCAGTGTGTTCTAAAGCAGTGTGTTCTAAAGCAGTGTGTTCTAAAGCAGTGTGTTCTAAAGCAGTGTGTTCTAAAGCAGTGTGTTCTAAAGCAGTGTGTTCTAAAGCAGTGTGTTCTAAAGCAGTGTGTTCTAAAGCAGTGTGTTCTAAAGCAGTGTGTTCTAAAGCAGTGTTCTAAAGCAGTGTTCTAAAGCAGTGTGTTCCAAAGTAGTGTGTTCCAAAGCAGTGTGTTCTAAAGCAGTGTGTTCCAAAGCAGTGTGTTCCAAAGCAGTGAGTTCTAAAGCAGTGTGTTCTAAAGCAGTGAGTTCTAAAGCAGTGTGTTCTAAAGCAGTGTGTTCTAAAGCAGTGTTCTAAAGGAGTGTGTTCTAAAGCAGTGTTCTAAAGGAGTGTGTTCCAAAGCAGTGTTCCAAAGCAGTGAGAACTAAAGCAGTGTGTTCTAAAGCAGTGTTCTAAAGGAGTGTTCCAAAGCAGTGTTCCAACAGTGCTCCTGGCAGGATGCTTGAAAGAGCTCTGGCGCCCCCTAGCGCCCACACAGTGCCTGTGCACAGACGCTGTGTGGCCGAGAGGTATCGCCATGTCTTATTATCTATATCAGTCACTGTCACCAGACACAGAAGGTATTCAGCAGGTCAGCTGTGCACTCAGTTTGTCATTTCAGCTCCAGTAACCATAGTAACCCTTCTGTCTGGCTGTGATGTTGACGCCAGAACAATCCTCCTTATCATTCCTGTGTTCTTGTCCTTTCCTGCAGCAGATGCCTTGCAGAGGAAACAGTTTGAGCATGAAGGGCTCCGCCGACGGGAACAATGTGATTGGCTGCTTCGTCCAGTTAATCAAGTGGCTTAATAAGTCATGACATCATTCGTCATGGTTACAGTTTCAGTAAGGTGTGGGGGTCACTGAGCAGGAGGCTGCCAGGGACATTCAGGGTGCCATTCATATCTAGAATGTTGCTGACTTCAACTTTTATAATATTGGAATTTCTTACAAAATAACACGTGGTCAGACAACAACAAAAGCTCACACACAACCATGAGGGGGGGGTTCTATTGACCCTGAGTTTGACATTTCCGGTGCAAGCATAATTGCATTCTCGATACATCGTTTTCCATCATTACATGAATTATTTGTGTAGCCTGAGATGCTTGCACCGCTTCTTTGAACATTTATTTATTTATTATTATTATTTGACCTCTATATGTGCCACTTTTTGTTTTGCTTTTCGTTGAAGTGGTCTCAGTTGTTTATTTGAATGAATGGTTCCACTTGGAACTGATTGTATTCACTGCAGTGTGTGATACCTGTGTTCCACTGAATGTGATGCTAATTGGAACCCAACCCTTGAACATAAACAAATATGTCAGTTTACCTAGACCTGTAAAATAAATATGGGGGAAGAAGAGTGGATTTCCCCCCCTCCCTCTTTAACACTGATGAGGGTTTCTGCTAGAGATGATGTATAGGGGTATCCAAACTTTTTTCAAAGAGGGCCGGATTTCATAATGTGAATATGCCCGGGGGCCATTGTCCCTTCTGACATTTGTTAAACATAAAAATAACATACAAATACAGTGTTGTATAACCATTTTCATTGTCGCAATTATCCTTATTTTGCCGAAGGCAGTATAACTAAAAACACTGCCTTTCATTCATATCTGGAGAGTCAGATAACATTTAACAGATTATATGGAATACCTTAACAGTAGTAATAATGATCCCCTTTCCATCACATTAGTATGCATACAAAGTTACAGGTGGGCCCGCCCCCAATTATGCTAATGAGCTAAGTCCCGCCCCCCTTTGTTCGAGGTGGATGTCACACCTAGGCTGAAGTCGAATAGTCCATTTAGCTTAGGAACCTTTCTAAAGGAGTGAAATGACCCGGAAGTCCCTCAGTGGCAGCCATGATAAGTGCCGTTCGAATTCTCTAGAATGATGAGAATGATAGGAAAGGAGGTTTCAAACTTCCTTTATAACCTCCTTTAGCTTAGGAACCACTGGACCTCCCTAACCGACAGGAGAAGCGAAAATGCTGCCCCACAATGCTTTGCAGCCGCAGCATTTGCCGTCACACAACAGTCGGCCGTTCACGGAAACAACCGATTATGACCGAGAAATGATATCATGAAAGTTACGGTGCATATTAAGCTTTTTAAAACATAGGTGGTAAGTTGCCAAAGTGCTTTGTTTTGAACGTTCATCAGTATTATAATCAAAAAGAGAAATATGAACGTTGGTTTTCACTGAAATGATCAAATAAAGTCAACATTTCAGTCTTTACTGAGCTGTGTGGGGTTTGTTCAACTTTTAAAAGATGTTTGAATGGTGATACACACAGTGATAGATGTTAAGGACTAACGTTTATAATAAATACATCTGTATTGATTTTAAGATCTTTTCATACAATCATACGTACTGGGATCATTTGTATTAATGTGGACCGGAGGGAGAGGGTGACGAGCATAAGTTTCACTTTCCTTTTTATTTCAATTCCAGCTTTGGTCCTGAAGAATATGTTTCTCTGTTGTCCACGTTCATAAAGCAAAGCAGCAGCATCAGAGCACGGTGCAGAGTCTCTAGATGAGTTCACAGTAGTCCCTCGTTCTTATTGAACATCCATGTTGTAGTCCGCTGTATAGAAAACTGTGGTTTCCATAGTTTCCCCACAGCAGCAGACGCACATTCAGGACGTCTACTATAAAAACTCACGGTAAAAAAATGCACTCCCTATTCCATTGTCATGAAGGTGGAATCTAACTATATCCAGAATAAGTTGTATTGGATCCAGGCTAGAAACATGTTTATTTCTGCTGTAAAGTTGGGCATTTTAACATGGGGGTCTATGGGAATTGCTCCTTTTTGCATCTATCCCCTGTCGGCCACTAGATGAACTGCAGTTTGTGGCACTTCCTTCTGGGCTTCCCGTGTCTGCGCTATGAAGCGCTGATTGGCTGTGGGTGGGCCAGACGTGCATGTGGGTGGGCCCAGGCCGCAGAGAGAATTTTCGCCGGATCGCAACTGTCTGTTATCAGCAGCAGCCCGGAGGAGACATCAGCTGAGCTGCGTGTGTGTGAGGAAGTCCGTGGATTGGTCAATTTGGACCAATCAGCGGGGGCTTAACGTAACGGCTCCGCGGACTTAACGTAACGGCTCCACGGATTGGTCCATTTCGTTCCGGTTACAACATGACGTCCTGATGTCCCCGGAAGAATCAAATGGATGATGACGTTTCACCAACGAGGCGTTTTGGGGAGTTATTCTCTGTGTTAGAGTTTTACTCGCTACAGGGTGTACTTTGAGGGTTTTGACTCTGCACACCGTTTACATGCATAAAAACCTTCATAACACACAAGAAGTGGACGGGTAATAACCGGAAAAGCATGACATGTCACCTTTAACGCCCACATAAAATCAATTTCAAGGACCGCCTACTTCCATCTACGTAACATTGCAAAAATCAGGCATATCTTGCCTCAAAACGATGAAGAGAAACTAGTCCATGCATTTGTTACTTCAAGGCTGGATTATTGTAACTCCTTATTATCAGATTAATCTTCCATTTGGACGACCTATGTTGCAAATGTATTATCTTTTCAATTTACTAATTATTATTAATTTACTTTAATAATGCTAATGCGAGGATAATAAAATGGCTGCTTCACAAAACTTTTTGGGGCGTGGTTTGCAATCCGCCCAGCCAATCAGACATAGGAACCTTTTTTTCCCACGAAAGTCCCTGCTCTCTAGCAGGGACGGAAAAGGGGGTGAAAAGGTTCTCATGAACTAATTTGAATTCCGGCTCTTTTTGGTGTGAACGCAACATTTCAGAACTATATCGGAACTAAAGTGGGAAAAGTACTGCGGTGTGAACGCGCCTAATGGGAGCCAGAGCCTTTTCTTATCAAGCTCCACATTTGTGGAATCAGCTTCCAGTTTGTGTTCGGGCGGCAGACACCCTATCCGTTTTTAAGAGTGCGCTTAAGACCTTCCTTTTTGATAAAGCTTATAGTTAGGGCTGATTAGATTCAGCCCCTAGTGTTGCTGATATAGGCTTAGTTTGTCGGGGGACATCTTACTTCTTCCTTCTCTCTGTCTATACCAGAGTCCTGCAATCGCAGGTATTGCATAATAAATATAATAAAATAATAATAATTTAGTTTAATGTTTAAAATCCTCAGACCTCTCCCCCGCGGGACCGCGCATAATCATAACCTCTGCAGCGCATCAATCTGCTGCTGTGCGCGCCACATTCGAAATGGCTGAGGTGAAGCTCTCTAGTGGAGAATACAACATTTTCAATAACACTTCCTCAAGAGCGAAATCCAACGTCTGGGAGGCTTTAGGTGTCATCCTAGATGGAGAAAAGAACCAACATCCCACGCTTTTTGAGACAAATATGCAACTGCGTGTGTTAATAATTGCACGTTTTCACTGCTCATATATATGCGGGTTGGGGTCGGGTTGCGGATCTTGTGCCGACGGGTCGGGTTGCGGAACTAATTGGCAATATGTGCGGGTAGCGGGGCGGGTTAGGTATTGCACGTCGCGGGTGCGGGGCGGGAGCGGGTCTTGAAAATCAGACCCGTGCAGGACTCTGGTCTATACCAACCCAGTCTCATAAAAAAACGTGTAATAATTACGTTGGTCCACAACGTAGGACGTAGTATTTCTACGATAACGCCTCTGAAATTGTAAAATGCCTACGTTTTTTTTCACCATTCATTCCAATGGCTGGCGTCTATGTCACGTGATCTTCACATTTCTCCCTGCAGAAGAAAAAAAACATGGCCGACATTCGTTTTATTCTCGGTGTAAAATGCCTATTTTAAGGTTAGTTTGGCCATTAAAATGCCCTTTGATGTAATTTGATGCGAGAAATATGAGTTGTTATTTCAGATTATGTGTACAGTGGATGTACATGATCTTTAGTTTGCTAGTTATTACGAAGATTACTTCAAAAAATTGTGTCTATACAACGTTTTCATTGTTACCAAGGTGGTTGCTAGGGACGCTGCTATCGATATTATTTCTGTTATGTTGGGTAAAATGGTGTTATGTTTATTGCTACCCCCTTCCCCGTCAATATATAGTGTTGGTCCACAGTGCAAACGTATTAGTTTAACAAAATCCGCATCTAAAATTGTGGCATAGTGTGGTGCCGAGAGATGGGAGTCGGAGGCGGGGTATCAAAGGTACAAGCTAGACTTTTATTTAGCATCTCAAAACACATGTAAACAACTTCATGCCCCGGAGGCGAAGACCGCCGGAGACAGGAAGTCCGGCTCACTAAAATGTCCGTGCAGAACAATACCCTAACCCATAGATCTGTGGGTGAATAATGTCAATCACCACAATAGATACGTTATTTTCCCCTGTGCAATTCTCCATTTACTCAACAATAACACATAATTATCCTTGTGTTTATTTATTTGTTTGATTAATAAACACAAGTTGGAGTCCGTCAGGACCGAGGGTCGGAGCAGCTCATTTGCTTTACAGAATATTACACCCGGAAGTAAGTATTCTCTCCACTTCGCTTGACAATCCTCAAGCTCTGTGATTGGAGAGTGTGCAGAGCCTCGAACAGCACTTGAAATGGGATGGAACCATGGCAGACTGTCCAAAACTGGATTTGAACGGGTCCACCGCGTCCCCTCCTCCCCCACCCCGTCCCCAGAACTACACATGCTGGCTATTGTGTTTCACAACATGTTCTATGGCACGTCTCTACTGGGAGTTGTAGTTTTAAAAGATGTTTTCGTATTTCCCATAATACGAAGTTGCCAGTATTAAACTGTGTACATCCCTGGAGGTTTAGGGGATAGGAAACACTCAAATTTAAAACATATAATTAATAAATGGGTGAAAATTGCTTGTGCCCAATATGGGCAGTATTAATATATATACCCACATGCCAGCTAAGGTCAGAAGAGCTTTATTTAACAGCTGGTCTTATGTGTGTGACCCCTGTGATAACATTACATTACATTAATTGATAAGCCTGAAACATGCACTTGTCAAGGTTCAGAGGCACATTGTGCAAATATGGCAGTAGCCATCGATCATCTTAAGATAAGATATACTTTATTGATCCCAAGTTGGAAACATTTGCGTTACATCAGCATGTGTATAGTTGTAAATATTCAGTGGTGTTTATTTGTAAATCATTTAGTATAATCACACCAATTCTGTGTTTTATATTTAATAATTCTGTGTTCTTTATTTTTTGATTGTTCAATACCTGACAAGATGAAAAACTTTGGTTGCAGGTTCCTCAACAGTGCATCACAAGACATCTTTCAATATGTGTACCTCCACCATTAAACTGTCGTATTCTGCACATTTCTTATACTATCTACATACATCTTATATAAGAGTATAATACATATGTATAATATCAGTTAAAATAAGTGCTTCAACATAGTTAACATTGCTGGAGGTATGCACAAATATTGATAGATGTCTTGTAATGCACTATTGAGGAACCTGCGACCCAAGTTTTTCATTCAGTGCAGAACTACACCACAGTTGTGTAGGCCTATATGATATGTCAATAAACCTTAGAACATCTTGAAATCTTGAAAGGGATGTGCAAAATAGTCATTATATACAGTCTTTACTTAACTATTAGTAGAGAATAACGAGTAATGAACATACTTTATAGGGATTCTATTAATATCTAATAATGAAATTCAATAACATGCTTTAACCACCAGGTGTCCCTTTATATCAGCTGTGCACCTTTATGGTGTAAATACAGCCTATCTACCAATTGGATCAAATATAAAGTGAGCCGAATTAGTGTTGATACTGCAAGGAGACGTATTGTGTGAAAAGAAATGTAAGATGTTGTTTAATGGCTGATATATTTATGATCCACGTCACGTTTTCAGTTCCACATGTTTGTCTAGAGGTCTTCTCATCAGGGCTCTATAAATACAGAACTACGGCAGATATGTAACATTTAATGCAGCCGAACCGTGTATTACAATGCCGTTATGTGATGACTTTCAAAGAGAAAAGCAAGTACACTCGGAATAAAGTGTTTTCGGTCTGTTTCCGGTATTTGTTAATGACGATGTGCTGTGAGATGTGAGACTGGAATTGCACAGGGGAAAATAACGTAGGCTATCTTTAGATGCGGATTTTGTTAAACTAATACGTTTGCGCTGTGGACCAACACTATACTTTGACGGGGAAGGGGGTAGCAATAAAGATAACACCATTAAACTGTTACACAACATAACAGAAATAATATCGATAGCAGCGTCCCTAGCAACCACCTTGGTAACAATGAAAACGTTGTAGAGACACCATTTCCTGAAGTAATCTTCGTAATAACTAGCAAACTAAAGATCATGTACATCCACTGCACACATAATCTGAAATAACAACTCATATTTCTCGCATCAAATGACATCAAAGGGCATTTTAATGGCCAAACTAACCTTAAAATAGGCATTTTCCACAGAGAATAAAACGAAGTTCGGCCATGTTTTTATTTTCTACAGGGAGAAATGTGAAGATCACGTGACATAGACGCCAGCCATTGGAATGAATGGTAAAAAAAAACGTAGGGATCTTACAATTTCGTAGAAATACTACGTCCTACGTTGTGGACCAACGTAGTTATTACACGTTTTTTTGTGAGACTGGGTTGTCTATACCTGTGTCCTCTCATGTTCCGATTAACCCAGCTTCCCCAAATGTCTTTCTTTTTGGTGTCTATATACGCCGGGATCCGGAGTCATGGATGATCCTGCGGTCCTGTGTCCTGCATCGCGAGCCCTGGATCTTGAGTCGTGGCTGTGGTCCTGGATCATCGGTCCTGGATGGATATCCTCGTGGATTCATCTTCCTATTATACACACATGCATTTCCAAACATTTGGACTACCTATGATGCAAATGTATTATCTTTTCAATTTACACACGGCATCTATTGCACGTCTGTCCGTCCTGGGAGAGGGATCCCTCCTCTGCTGCTCTCAGCGTGAAGCATGTCAAGGAACTTGAGCATCTGAAGTGTACTTTTTGTGTACTTTCGGGTTAATAATGTGGCTTTTTTGGCAGATTAACTAAAGGTGTGGCTGCTGTGGTGGGGAAAGGTGAGGCTGAACTTACAATGGGTTTTAAAGGAGACATGTTGAACGTTTTTGTCACTTCATGCCCTCAAGAGGCATTTTGTTTAATTTTTTTGCTTATTTTTTTTATCTTTCAAGCTACGAGATGTTTTCCTTCGTTTGTCATGAAAAAGTATGTCTCAGGAATGTAGGGTTTGGGAATTATGGCAGGTTTAATAAAAATATGAAGGCTAAATTAAATCTGTCCTCCACTCTAGCTGTGACATCACGCACTCTACAATCTGAAGAAGGCCTCTTTACCAAGGTCTGAACAATGTTTAATATATCTAAAAGTAAGAATCAGATTTAAAGGTTGTGTTTATAATGTCAGAAAGATGTGTAACATTTTAAAGTTGGAATGAGGTTTCTGAGTGAAAGTATGAAGGAACAGTTAGCAGTTGAAGAAGGAGCAGTTAGCAGTTGAAGTTGTATGAAGATTGTTGAAGTCTGAAGAGTTTCTCCATTGACTTCCATGTTAAAAATGTGATGTATTATGGGATGTATCTCTGGAATTATGAAAGTAATAGCCATCGATTCCCGACCGAGCTGAACGTTTTGATGTTTGAACCGAGTTTTGACGCGACTCGGACTTGGACTCCTGAATTTCCTCCCCCCACGATGACTCGGACTCGACTTGTACATTGACGCTCCGACTTGGACTCGGACTCGAGCAACTTTTCTCTGGAGTCTGACTGATGTCCTCTATCCTGGCGAGTTCACGTACTGAGCCCCGCTATTCCAGTCTAAAGATGTCTAGAGACGCACCCCGCATCGTGCTGTATGCTTTCACACATTCTGCTTCCACATTGGAAAAGAGCAGCGCAAAATGCTCGTTATGTGGAAACAATATTGAAGAGAAGGCTCCGTAACACATTACTGAGGATTGAGTTCAGACATATAGGCTGTCTTGAACACTATTATCAGAGTAAAGTGATCTAATCAATAAATAAAGATTCAGCTGATAACACGAAAGCACATGGGGCTAAATCTTTAACAGTAAACTGATTTAACCGGTAAAAGTTCCTTCAAAATAAGAGTCCCGATCTTATTACTATCAAAATAAAAGTGCAAAACGAAAACTTTACCATAGGAAAATATTGGCATACAAATATAATCACTTCTCTAAAAGGTAACTCATTTTAAATATAGTTTATTTATATATAATAATAATAATATTAATATTAGTAATAAGCTTTATATTTGTATAGCACCTATTACAAGAATTGTAGCCAAACTCGCTTCACAGCAGTTCAATAGATAGATTAGTATAACATGACAGGATAAAAGCAATGTAGAGGAGCAGCTACATTTCAACACATATATCCACGAAGATTTTATATATATATATATATATATACAAGTCCGACTTGTGACTCGGACTTGACTTGGACTCTTCTTAGGTGACTCGGACTTGGACTCGGACTCGAACACAGGTAAAGATGACTCGGAGTCGACTCGGACACTCCTTGGGTGACTCGGACTTGGACTCGGACTCGAACACAGGTAATGATGACTCAGACTCGACTCGGACACTCCTTGGGTGACTCGGACTTGGACTCTGACTCGACTCTCCCTTGGTGACTCGGACTTGGTCTTGGACTCGAAGAGTGGTGACTCGAGAGTGACTTGGACTCGTCAATTGGTGACTTGACTACAACACTGCCCGGCGGAATAATAAATAATTGTGTGCGTAGCAAAAGATAGTTGGAATGCTCTGTCAGCATTCCCACTAAAATATAAAGATATTCAACAGAAATTGTTCTGTCATACCATTCATATATTAATTCATGTGGGAAATATCTCCTCCATCACCGAAATGCAATACAAGTTGAATCCCACATCAATTTCCATTTCCATCAGATATATTTCATGGGGGAAAAAAGGCATATAAGATCAGTGTGTGCAATGTGTGGTGAAAACAGTCAATATATACAGTTCAATACGCTTTAGCAAAGAGTCCAGTTAGTTAAAAACCGAACACAAGTTCAATCCAGTTTATAGGGCCACAAACAAAGACAACAACAACATTCAGCTGAGTTTAATGTGTTATCTTCACTTCGCTGTTAAACGGAACAGCTCAGGAGGACGGGCAGGAAGGCGGCAACGGGACAGCTCCGGAGGACGAGCAAGATGGAAGCGGGACAGCTCAAAATGATGGGCAGGAGGGCGGCGGAGGGCGGCGGAGGGCGGCAGAGGGCGCGATGGGACCCCTCCGGAGTCAGCTGGATCGCCGGAGCAGGAGTACTGGGATCAGGAGCACTGAGAGCAGGAGGCGGCGGGGCCCCGGACGGGACAAGAACCACTATCGGCGTGACCCCCGACGGGAACCGCTGTTACCGGGAACCGGTTTTACCGGGAACCGGTGTTCCCGACGGAACAAGGGCTGGTTTCGGCGAGAGCCCCAACGGAACAGGAAAGGGTGTTGGCAGGACCCACGGCGGGACAGGTGTCGGCGGGACCCCCAATGGAACAGGACATGGTGTTGGCAGGACCCCGGCAGAACAGGTGTCGGTGGGACCCCCAACGGAACAGGAAAGGGTGTTGGCAGGACCCCCGGCAGTACAGGTGTCGGCGGGACCCCCAACGGAAGAGGATATGGAGTTGGCAGGATCCCCGGCAGTACAGGTGTCGGTGGGGTGCAGGAGTGGGCCGGGGAGCCAGAACTGGATCCGGAACAATGGCTGCTGGGGCCGGAACTGGGGCCAGAACCAGAACGGGAGCCGAAAGCATGGCTGCTTGGCCTTGGGCCAGTCGCTTGGGTGCTGGGGCACGGGGTTTAAGGCAGACGTGCAGACTCTCTGGGGAAGTCACAAATGTCCTTAAAAAAGCTGGCAGTGAGCTTCTCAACCACGTAAAAGAGCAGCCTCCTGAGCCTCTTTACAGGGAGCCCTCCTCCACTCAGAAACTAGACAAAAGTTAAACATGTATAAACCCGACTGTCTGTCATGGCGAATACAGTCGCTGCTTTATTTCTGTCTGTATGACGTTGTTGTGAGTGTGGACGGAGCAGCTACAACTTTAGCTTAGCCTAATCGATCCGATCTCCATTCAGAAAACACGCATTTAAAAAAAGAATAGCCTGCCGTCTTGTCTGCAGACTTGTCAAAGCATTAATTCATGGTTTTTACAAACCGGTTTCAGCAGGCCTACGAGTTACTTCGGCATCATTTTTAAACGTGAATTACAATTTAATCACGGTAAAATATGTTAATTTTGTTGTAGTTGGTAATATCTACCATAGTATTTACATGGAGATAAGCCCCGAATATTCGCATCGCTCTCGCTCAGATACAACTTTAGTTTAGCCTGTCCAATCTCCATTCAGAAAACATTTAGGATATATAAATACGGGTAACATACCTAACACATTTTTTAGTGATTTGTGTCTCTCTTCTGTTGGGGAAATTAAATTACAACATCCAATAGAAAAATGCATCTGAAACAAGCTCAAATACCTTAATGAAATTAATCCATCAATTTTTTTATTATAACTTTAATAAAATGTTATACCTGGAATCACAATACAGGGCCAAAATGAAAACCAGGAATAAGAAGAGATGAATTCATCTCAATAAACATGTGAAACTAAATCCCAGGTTTGAAGGGATTGATGTGGAGTGAAGTCAAGTGGCAGGCGGTACGTGGTAGACTGTGCAGCAGTAAAGGGTGTTGTCTACTCTAGGAGATGCTGGAGAGAACGAGGACATCCCAACTCATACCTGAGGACTCCTCTGTCCTCGCGTGTCTCGCTCGCGTCTAAGCTAAGACGCAAGGAAAAGACGGAGTGCGTTCATGTCAGTTTTTTAAATACTAAATATTCTCATAATGCTAATATAGCAATGAATGCTTGAGGTATACCAAACAAACATAAACAACATAAATTATTCCTGCAGTTGAGTGTGCCCAGTCAGGTTTTTATATGCACAAAAGTGGTGGGGCACGAACAACTTAGAAGCTTCTGGTGCTTTTTTGAACAAGTAAACAAATAGCTGTAGGCTATCCATGGCTCCGATAGAGAGAGGGGGGGTGGGGTATAAGGAAAACCAACACATCCTCACTCCCAGGTCTGCCTATGTTGACGTTATGTCAAGTCCCCTGCCAGCTTTTTCCAACGCAAGGGGGGGGGGCCTTAGAGTCCATTTTCAACGCAAGGGGAGGGCCCTTAGCGTCCATTTTCAGCTTTCCGTTATGCACTCTCATTTGAATTAAAAGTAAAAAAAATTTTTTTAAAAAAAGTGAAAAAAATTAAAAATGAAAAATATTACATTTTGCATACTATTACTAACAATAGTAGTAATAATAATTATAATCAGAAGAAGAAGAATATAGTTGAAATAAAATAAATTGTAATTGTGGTTGAATAGCATTGTCTGCTGCATTTATTTGATCAATTTAAACGGTAAGTAACGTTATTATGTCAGGTGCGCGTGACCTGTGCCGCTGCACATTCATCCTCTGCAAGGTGCTTACACAGCAGTCAATGATGGATCAGAAAATGGTTAAAACAACCAGCCCTTATCGCCAGCATACACTGCATCTACTGCAGGTAATAACAGTTCAGATCATGGGGACATTACGTTACTGTCGTGGACACTAGTCCTCCTGCCCGACTCGCCGGCTTTGCCCACCTCGCCCACAGAGGCGGAGCAGCCACAGCCGTCTTCGTTACCCCAAACACCGCCACCCCTCGGCGGCCCGCAAGTGCCAGAGGACCTCGGCAAAACAGAGCCTGCCAGGTATATTTAAAAAAGTACCCAACTCGCCTGTCCAGTGGGGTAAGGTGCTCATTTTGCAGCTCATGGTTTCAAAACAGAGATTGGCTGGAATATTCATGTACAAAAGATGCCATCTTCTGCTATGCATGTAGAAATTTCGGTTCAAGTAAGTCAGATGCCTTCACCACAACTGGCTACAACAACTGGCGCCATGCTCTTATAGGCTACGTGATAAGGGACTGGGAAGGCATAATCAAGCAAAGAGCACATAGATCCATAGATCTCTTAATGTTGCTCTCAAAGTGCACCAGATTGATGCTTTTAACTTCAATATTTAAAAAAAAATCTTCCCGGGGGAAGCATGCCCCCGGACCCCCCCCAGAGGAGGTGAGGACCACCATAGAGGGTGTTAGGTACACTCCCCATTTATAAAAATAGCACTTTACCACTGCACCCTCTCTAATCTCAGATGCACTCTTACGGCCCGTCTACACTACAGCGTCGAAAGCTCCAATCTGCTCCACTCTGCCCATTCACTTTCAATGGGGTGACGTCACGTAGCCGTGCTTTTTCGCCGAACTGAATTGTGGGTAGCAGAGCGAGGCGTCTCAGGCGACAGAAGTTGAACAATGTTCAACTTCTGTCGCCTGAGACGCCGGAGTAGCCAGCGCCAGCCAATCAAATCCCGTTTCCCAAAATCTGACAGCTGAAGCCGTAGCCAATCAAACCGCGTCTAAGCTGGGAGAGATATCCCGCCGTTCATTTCTATATTTCAAAAAAAGTCGGAGGAGAAACTAACTATCGCCGTAGCAAATCACCCGGTTTTGTATGACCAGACCCTCTTCACCTACCGGGATACAAACCGGAGGAACCAGGCATGGAGGGAGGTGGCAGAGACAGTGGGGAAACTGGTAGGTTTTCGCCTGTTTGGGGAGTTTATATATATATTGCTCGCATAAAATCCCCGGGGGTTTTTGCTTTGTATGTTGGGGGCGGGAGATTCATGTGATTGGTTGTTGGTCGTGTTGCTTGAATAAAATCCCCAAGCTCCAGACACGCCCAGCTCCAAGCTATTTTTGGAGCTGTAGTGTGGACGCTCCGTTAGTCATTTTGTTCTGGAACCGGGCCTGCAGCAGAGCAATAGCCTATAGGCAAAACACAGACGATCAACAAAAGATACGACATAAAATGAACTTACCAAAGCTGCAGTAGATGGTCAACTTCATTCATTTTCTTTCCGTTGTACTGATTTTAATCACTATACGCTGCTCTCTCTCGTCTCCTCTTCACACTCTACACTTTTCACGGCACACGTACTTATCAGCTCTCTGAATTATGAGATGACGTTTTGGTGGGTATGGCAGCACAGTGCCCCTATGGTGATAATTATTTTGCTGCACACATTGAATAGAAAAATACTCTGAGCATGCGCAGTGTAGTTTTTACAGTACACGTTCATTTTAAAATCAGAGAGAGGGGCACATCACATCACAGGGCCACATCACTCAACACGGCTCACTGTAGACACTAATTAGAAGAACGCGGACTAAAACAGCAATGTGATGACGAATCTGATGAATAAACATGATCTTAAAATATATATTATTAACATATATTTGTTTTGCATATTTTGGGAATTATTATTTGCATTACTTTCTGCTGCCCCTAATGACGAGTCGCCACTGAGTGTGCGGTGAGTTCCTGTTTATTTAGTAGCATGTTATTGAATATTTATTTAACATAGCTTATTTTCTGAACAATGAAATTCATACAATAAAGATGGACAAACGGAAAAGTCTCCAAAAAGTTGAATGAAAAGGAAAGAGGAGGGTGACAAATGTGGTGCGGGGCGGGGGCCTGCTCACAGGTGAACGCCGCACAGGTGGAAAGAAGGAAGGAGGGCAAATGTGCGTCCTGAAAAACCAGTGGTTGGCTGTCGGCGCCGTTACTCGGGCTCGCGCTCCTCCGGTATGGCACCCAGCTGCGTGGGGAACTGCGCGCCGCTGTTCTTCCTCGCGGTTGTTTTCGATGCCGCCGGGCTGGTGGTGCTGCTGGTCGGGATTTTCGGCAACCTGAACGTCGAGGGCCGCTTCTACGGGGATTTCCTCATCTTCACGGGCTCCGTCGTGATTTTCCTCAGTCTGCTGTGGTGGGTTCCGTGGTACGCGGGGAACGTGCAGCAGTATGCGGAGGGACAGGGCTGGTTCGCTGGAGATCAACTTTACGCAGTGGGCCAGGAAGCTGTCCGAAAGGCTCTCCAAAGGCGGCATGAAGCCTCTGGGAGCGGGGGGAGGAGAAGAAGAAGAGCGTGGGGGGCGGGAAGGAGATGAATGGGACTGTGCGTGCTGCACCGTGTCGAGTTACGTGGGAGACCGGCAGCAGTGGAGCCGTGCCGGGTCAGGGCAGCACGAGTTCTGATGGATGGCCTGAGCGCGCTCCAGCTGACCGGACCGTGGAGCTGGGGGTGCTGAAGAGCGGCACCGGGGCTCTAGCAGCAGGGGGCAAAGCCGAGAGGCTGCTCTGAGGAGAAGGTGGGTGTCATCACGAACACACGTGCAGAGAACGTTTGAGCGTTTGAGCCAAATAAATAAAAGTCCAAGCTGACAATTGTGTTAACTTTAAATAAATATATGCCTGCATGGGATAGCTACTTTTGTGACAGTTTTAAGGGATATTAATTTGTATGTATTATAGACAAACCCATGGGGTTGGTTTCAAACGCTTCATGACAGATAATTAATGATACATCCTAAGAAATGAGGTGTATTTCAGTGAATTCTTGTTAAACTTGCCCTCTGAAGCCCTCTGCTTCCTCTCTCGCCTCCTTATTTCTTTTACCACCTAAGCCATCAGGCACAATGCTTCAGCAGTGGCGGCGCCAGTAGCTATAGCCATACCAAGAAATGGCTTAGCCCCACCTTAGCCCCACCATGAAAAATGATGTTAAAGTAAGCAAAATAAAGTCCACCAACTCGCGCGGAGTAAATTACACAGATGGCAGTTAGTCAGATTGATTTCAGTAGCCACTTGTCTGGAAATACCGAAGACCAGAAACGGTTTTGAAAACTTTTGTCACGTAAGTGATCGTCTTCTTGATAGAACATCTTTGATAATGTCTTCTGGCGTGGTCAGAATCAAGATAACGGCAACATTACGTGTTGATAGAAATCAACAAAAAACAAATATACCATTCATTTTTTTTAAATATGTCGTGTAGTAATAGATGTATTTATGTTTCTTCTCAAGAGAGTACCAGAATGTGTATTTTATGTTAGTATTTCAAAAGATCTCCTGGGGGAGAATCCCCCCAGACCCCCAGCAGGGTTGGGCTTTCAGCATGTCAACTCTTTCACCTGTGGGTAAATTGCAGGATTGGCTCCAGGTCGCCCTTTTTATTTACTACAACACAAATGTGCCTTTTTGTTTCATACAGTTCAATTTGGGTTGAGACAGGGAAATAATCTAAACCTCACGCGTGGCGTTTCACTGTCAAGGGGGGCGATATAGCGTGTATGTAATTACATTGCAAATAGTGACATGAGCCCCACCGCTGCATGGGTTAGCCCTCCATGGATTACCTACGCCGCCACTGTGCTTCAGTAATGACTGGCAATAAAAAGAGTGTGAACTACTTTGTGACAAATAATTAGTTTAATAGTGTGCCTTAGTGTTCTACACACACAATGTAACTGCATTACTGTAACGTGCACACTGCTGCTGACACTGTGAAAGCCTCTAAGCCACTGTCCCCTGACACTCACCTGCAGAGTCCGGGTCAGAGCCGGGCTTAGAGGGCGGCGGCGGCTGCCTCAGCTGAAACTCTTTATCATTACTCTGGCACACAGCTGGCACACAGCTGGCACACAGTCACCATTATGAAGTGGCTCACATTAGTGTGTGTGTGATCAGATGACCCTCAGTGACGTGAGGAATGCCCCCCCCCCCCCCAACAGGACCCTGCTCATGAATATCTTTCATAAAATAAATGTCTATCCCCGGCTCCTGTGAAAAGATCTCCAGTGGCCCCTGGCAGCTTTTCATTAATGAGCCTGACCGGTTTTGCTCACCTTTACAGATCTGCATTATTTTAGCCGTCACGTTGCTTGTGACTGGTCGGCATGCCAGACACCCGGGGCGCCAAAAGGCACAATTACATTTGACTGGAACTCAGCACTGCTTATTGATCCAGAGTGCAGCAAGTAGATTGGTTGGCCTATGCTGCCACAACTGCAGGCTCATATAAGTGTGAGTCATGCGTGCTGTTTGAGATAGTTAACTTTACGAGGGCCCCGCCTGAGTCCCTAGGTCTCACCTGGCTTATGGTCTCACCTGGCTTATGGTCTTAGATATGGGATGTTGACGTGGGTAAGAACAGACTGTGTACTGAACAATGAGGCTGGTTCCCTACTGCACCTCCATTGGGAGCAGAACCACTCGGTCATTTCCTACATCTTGTTTTTCATTCTGTGGTTGAACATGGTGGCTTTCAAACACTAAAACTATATTCTATTCTTACATTTGCTCCCGGAAGAATCAAATGGATGATGACGTTTCACCAACGAGGCGTTTTGGGGAGTTATTCTCTGTGTTAGAGTTTTACTCGCTACAGGGTGTACTTTGAGGGTTTTGACTCTGCACACCGTTTACATGCATAAAAACCTTCATAACACACAAGAAGTGGACGGGGTAATAACCGGAAAAGCATGACATGTCACCTTTAACGCCCACATAAAATCAATTTCAAGGACCGCCTACTTCCATCTACGTAACATTGCAAAAATCAGGCATATCTTGCCTCAAAACGATGAAGAGAAACTAGTCCATGCATTTGTTACTTCAAGGCTGGATTATTGTAACTCCTTATTATCAGATTAATCTTCCATTTGGACGACCTATGTTGCAAATGTATTATCTTTTCAATTTACTAATTATTATTAATTTACTTTAATAATGCTAATGCGAGGATAATAAAATGGCTGCTTCACAAAACTTTTTGGGGCGTGGTTTGCAATCCGCCCAGCCAATCAGACATAGGAACCTTTTTTTCCCACGAAAGTCCCTGCTCTCTAGCAGGGACGGAAAAGGGGGTGAAAAGGTTCTCATGAACTAATTTGAATTCCGGCTCTTTTTGGTGTGAACGCAACATTTCAGAACTATATCGGAACTAAAGTGGGAAAAGTACTGCGGTGTGAACGCGCCTAATGGGAGCCAGAGCCTTTTCTTATCAAGCTCCACATTTGTGGAATCAGCTTCCAGTTTGTGTTCGGGCGGCAGACACCCTATCCGTTTTTAAGAGTGCGCTTAAGACCTTCCTTTTTGATAAAGCTTATAGTTAGGGCTGATTAGATTCAGCCCCTAGTGTTGCTGATATAGGCTTAGTTTGTCGGGGGACATCTTACTTCTTCCTTCTCTCTGTCTATACCAGAGTCCTGCAATCGCAGGTATTGCATAATAAATATAATAAAATAATAATAATTTAGTTTAATGTTTAAAATCCTCAGACCTCTCCCCCGCGGGACCGCGCATAATCATAACCTCTGCAGCGCATCAATCTGCTGCTGTGCGCGCCACATTCGAAATGGCTGAGGTGAAGCTCTCTAGTGGAGAATACAACATTTTCAATAACACTTCCTCAAGAGCGAAATCCAACGTCTGGGAGGCTTTAGGTGTCATCCTAGATGGAGAAAAGAACCAACATCCCACGCTTTTTGAGACAAATATGCAACTGCGTGTGTTAATAATTGCACGTTTTCACTGCTCATATATATGCGGGTTGGGGTCGGGTTGCGGATCTTGTGCCGACGGGTCGGGTTGCGGAACTAATTGGCAATATGTGCGGGTAGCGGGGGGGTTAGGTATTGCACGTCGCGGGTGCGGGGCGGGAGCGGGTCTTGAAAATCAGACCCGTGCAGGACTCTGGTCTATACCAACCCAGTCTCATAAAAAAACGTGTAATAATTACGTTGGTCCACAACGTAGGACGTAGTATTTCTACGATAACGCCTCTGAAATTGTAAAATGCCTACGTTTTTTTTCACCATTCATTCCAATGGCTGGCGTCTATGTCACGTGATCTTCACATTTCTCCCTGCATAAGAAAAAAAAACATGGCCGACATTCGTTTTATTCTCGGTGTAAAATGCCTATTTTAAGGTTAGTTTGGCCATTAAAATGCCCTTTGATGTAATTTGATGCGAGAAATATGAGTTGTTATTTCAGATTATGTGTACAGTGGATGTACATGATCTTTAGTTTGCTAGTTATTACGAAGATTACTTCAAAAAATTGTGTCTATACAACGTTTTCATTGTTACCAAGGTGGTTGCTAGGGACGCTGCTATCGATATTATTTCTGTTATGTTGGGTAAAATGGTGTTATGTTTATTGCTACCCCCTTCCCCGTCAATATATAGGTTGGTCCACAGTGCAAACGTATTAGTTTAACAAAATCCGCATCTAAAATTGTGGCATAGTGTGGTGCCGAGAGATGGGAGTCGGAGGCGGGGTATCAAAGGTACAAGCTAGACTTTTATTTAGCATCTCAAAACACATGTAAACAACTTCATGCCCCGGAGGCGAAGACCGCCGGAGACAGGAAGTCCGGCTCACTAAAATGTCCGTGCAGAACAATACCCTAACCCATAGATCTGTGGGTGAATAATGTCAATCACCACAATAGATACGTTATTTTCCCCTGTGCAATTCTCCATTTACTCAACAATAACACATAATTATCCTTGTGTTTATTTATTTGTTTGATTAATAAACACAAGTTGGAGTCCGTCAGGACCGAGGGTCGGAGCAGCTCATTTGCTTTACAGAATATTACACCCGGAAGTAAGTATTCTCTCCACTTCGCTTGACAAACCCCGTGATAGTCCTCAAGCTCTGTGATTGGAGAGTGTGCAGAGCCTCGAACAGCACTTGAAATGGGATGGAACCACGGCAGACTGTCCAAAACTGGATTTGAACGGGTCCACCGCGTGCCCCCCTCCCCCATCCCGTCCCCAGAACTACACATGCTGGCTATTGTGTTTCACAACATGTTCTATGGCACGTCTCTACTGGGAGTTGTAGTTTTAAAAGATGTTTTCGTATTTCCCATAATACGAAGTTGCCAGTATTAAACTGTGTACATCCCTGGAGGTTTAGGGGATAGGAAACACTCAAATTTAAAACATATAATTAATAAATGGGTGAAAATTGCTTGTGCCCAATATGGGCAGTATTAATATATATACCCACATGCCAGCTAAGGTCAGAAGAGCTTTATTTAACAGCTGGTCTTATGTGTGTGACCCCTGTGATAACATTACATTACATTAATTGATAAGCCTGAAACATGCACTTGTCAAGGTTCAGAGGCACATTGTGCAAATATGGCAGTAGCCATCGATCATCTTAAGATAAGATATACTTTATTGATCCCAAGTTGGAAACATTTGCGTTACATCAGCATGTGTATAGTTGTAAATATTCAGTGGTGTTTATTTGTAAATCATTTAGTATAATCACACCAATTCTGTGTTTTATATTTAATAATTCTGTGTTCTTTATTTTTTGATTGTTCAATACCTGACAAGATGAAAAACTTTGGTTGCAGGTTCCTCAACAGTGCATCACAAGACATCTTTCAATATGTGTACCTCCACCATTAAACTGTCGTATTCTGCACATTTCTTATACTATCTACATACATCTTATATAAGAGTATAATACATATGTATAATATCAGTTAAAATAAGTGCTTCAACATAGTTAACATTGCTGGAGGTATGCACAAATATTGATAGATGTCTTGTAATGCACTATTGAGGAACCTGCGACCCAAGTTTTTCATTCAGTGCAGAACTACACCACAGTTGTGTAGGCCTATATGATATGTCAATAAACCTTAGAACATCTTGAAATCTTGAAAGGGATGTGCAAAATAGTCATTATATACAGTCTTTACTTAACTATTAGTAGAGAATAACGAGTAATGAACATACTTTATAGGGATTCTATTAATATCTAATAATGAAATTCAATAACATGCTTTAACCACCAGGTGTCCCTTTATATCAGCTGTGCACCTTTATGGTGTAAATACAGCCTATCTACCAATTGGATCAAATATAAAGTGAGCCGAATTAGTGTTGATACTGCAAGGAGACGTATTGTGTGAAAAGAAATGTAAGATGTTGTTTAATGGCTGATATATTTATGATCCACGTCACGTTTTCAGTTCCACATGTTTGTCTAGAGGTCTTCTCATCAGGGCTCTATAAATACAGAACTACGGCAGATATGTAACATTTAATGCAGCCGAACCGTGTATTACAATGCCGTTATGTGATGACTTTCAAAGAGAAAAGCAAGTACACTCGGAATAAAGTGTTTTCGGTCTGTTTCCGGTATTTGTTAATGACGATGTGCTGTGAGATGTGAGACTGGAATTGCACAGGGGAAAATAACGTAGGCTATCTTTAGATGCGGATTTTGTTAAACTAATACGTTTGCGCTGTGGACCAACACTATACTTTGACGGGGAAGGGGGTAGCAATAAAGATAACACCATTAAACTGTTACACAACATAACAGAATAATATCGATAGCAGCGTCCCTAGCAACCACCTTGGTAACAATGAAAACGTTGTAGAGACACCATTTCCTAAAGTAATCTTCGTAATAACTAGCAAACTAAAGATCATTTACATCCACTGCACACATAATCTGAAATAACAATTTATATTTCTCGCATCAAATGACATCAAAACACATTTTAATGGCCAAACTAACCTTAAAATAGGCATTTTCCACAGAGAATAAAACGAAGTTCGGCCATGTTTTTATTTTCTACAGGGAGAAATGTGAAGATCACGTGACATAGACGCCAGCCATTGGAATGAATGGTAAAAAAAAACGTAGGGATCTTACAATTTCGTAGAAATACTACGTCCTACGTTGTGGACCAATGTAGTTATTACACGTTTTTTTGTGAGACTGGGTTGTCTATACCTGTGTCCTCTCATGTTCCGATTAACCCAGCTTCCCCAAATGTCTTTCTTTTTGGTGTCTATATACGCCGGGATCCGGAGTCATGGATGATCCTGCGGTCCTGTGTCCTGCATCGCGAGCCCTGGATCTTGAGTCGTGGCTGTGGTCCTGGATCATCGGTCCTGGATGGATATCCTCGTGGATTCATCTTCCTATTATACACACATGCATTTCCAAACATTTGGACTACCTATGATGCAAATGTATTATCTTTTCAATTTACACACGGCATCTATTGCACGTCTGTCCGTCCTGGGAGAGGGATCCCTCCTCTGCTGCTCTCAGCGTGAAGCATGTCAAGGAACTTGAGCATCTGAAGTGTACTTTTTGTGTACTTTCGGGTTAATAATGTGGCTTTTTTGGCAGATTAACTAAAGGTGTGGCTGCTGTGGTGGGGAAAGGTGAGGCTGAACTTACAATGGGTTTTAAAGGAGACATGTTGAACGTTTTTGTCACTCATGGCCCTCAAGAGGCATTTTGTTTAATTTTTTGCTTATTTTTTTTATCTTTCAAGCTACGAGATGTTTTCCTTCGTTTGTCATGAAAAAGTATGTCTCAGGAATGTAGGGTTTGGGAATTAGGGCAGGTTTAATAAAAATATGAAGGCTTAAATTAAATCTGTCCTCCACTCTAGCTGTGACATCACGCACTCTACAATCTGAAGAAGGCCTCTTTACCAAGGTCTGAACAATGTTTATATACTATCTAAAGTAAGAATCATTTTAAGGTTGTGTTTATAATGTCAGAAAGATGTGTAACATTTTAAGTTGGAATGAGGTTTCTGAGTGAAAGTATGAAGGAACAGTTAGCAGTTGAAGAAGGAGCAGTTAGCAGTTTGAAGTTGTATGAAGATTGTTGAAGTCTGAAGAGTTTCTCCATTGACTTCCATGTTAAAAATGTGATGTTATTATGGGATGTATCTCTGGAATTATGAAAGTAATAGCCATCGATTCCCGACCGAGCTGAACGTTTTTGATGTTTGAACCGAGTTTTGACGCGACTCGGGACTTGGACTCCTGAATTTCCTCCCCCCACGATGACTCGGACTCGACTTGTACATTGACGCTCCGACTTGGACTCGGACTCGAGCAACTTTTCTCTGGAGTCTGACTGATGTCTCTATCCTGGCGAGTTCACGTACTGAGCCCCGCTATTCCAGTCTAAGATGTCTAGAGACCGCACCCCCGCATCGTGCTGTATGCTTTCACACATTCTGCTTCCACATTGGAAAAGAGCAGCGCAAAATGCTCGTTATGTGGAAACAATATTGAAGAGAAGGCTCCGTAACACATTACTTGAGGATTGAGTTCAGACATATAGGCTGGTCTTGAACACTATTATCAGAGTAAAGTGATCTAATCAATAAATAAAGATTCAGCTGATAACACGAAAGCACAATGGGGCTAAATCTTTAACAGTAAACTGATTTAACCGGTAAAAGTTCCTTCAAAATAAGAGTCCCGATCTTATTACTATCAAAATAAAAGTGCAAAAACGAAAACTTTACCATAGGAAAATATTGGCATACAAATATAATCAATTCTCTAAAAGGTAACTCATTTAAATATAGTTTATTTATATATAATAATAATAATATTAATATTAGTAATAAGCTTTATATTTGTATAGCACCTATTACAAGAATTGTAGCCAAACTCGCTTCACAGCAGTTCAATAGATAGATTAGTATAACATGACAGGATAAAGCAATGTAGAGGAGCAGCTACATTTCAACACATATATCCACGAAGATTTTATATATATATATATATATATACAAGTCCGACTTGTGACCTCGGACTTGACTTGGACTCTTCTTAGGTGACTCGGACTTGGACTCGGACTCGAACACAGGTAAAGATGACTCGGAGTCGACTCGGACACTCCTTGGGTGACTCGGACTTGGACTCGGACCTCGAACACAGGTAATGATGACTCATGACTCGACTCGGACACTCCTTGGGTGACTCGGACTTGGACTCTGACTCGACTCTCCCTTGGTGACTCGGACTTGGTCTTGGACTCGAAGAGTGGTGACTCGAGAGTGACTTGGACTCGTCAATTGGTGACTTGACTACACACTGCCCCGGCGGGAATAATAAATAATTGTGTGCGTAGCAAAAGATAGTTGGAATGCTCTGTCAGCATTCCCACTAAAATATAAAGATATTCAACAGAAATTGTTCTGTCATACATTCATATATTAATTCATGTGGGAAATATCTCCTCCATCACCGAAATGCAATACAAGTTGAATCCCACATCAATTTCCATTTCCATCAGATATATTTCATGGGGGAAAAAAAGGCATATAAGATCAGTGTGTGCAATGTGTGGTGAAAACAGTCAATATATACAGTTCAATACGCTTTAGCAAAGAGTTCCAGTTAGTTAAAAAACCGAACACAAGTTCAATCCAGTTATAGGGCCACAAACAAAGACAAACAAACAACATTCAGCTGAGTTTATGTGTTATCTTCACTTCGCTGTTAAACGGAACAGCTCAGGAGGACGGGCAGGAAGGCGGCAACGGGACAGCTCCGGAGGACGAGCAAGATGGAAGCGGGACAGCTCAAAATGATGGGCAGGAGGGCGGCGGAGGGCGGCGGAGGGCGGCAGAGGGCTGCGATGGGACCCCTCCGGAGTCAGCTGGATCACCGGAGCAGGAGCACTGGGAGCAGGAGCACTGAGAGCAGGAGGCGGCGGGGCCCCGGACGGGACAAGAACCACTATCGGCGTGACCCCCGACGGGAACCGCTGTTACCGGGAACCGGTTTTACCGGGAACCGGTGTTCCCGACGGAACAAGGGCTGGTTTCGGCGAGAGCCCCAACGGAACAGGAAAGGGTGTTGGCAGGACCCACGGCGGGACAGGTGTCGGCGGGACCCCCAATGGAACAGGACATGGTGTTGCAGGACCCCGGCAGAACAGGTGTCGGTGGGACCCCCAACGGAACAGGAAAGGGTGTTGGCAGGACCCCCGGCAGTACAGGTGTCGGCGGGACCCCCAACGGAAGAGGATATGGAGTTGGCAGGATCCCCGGCAGTACAGGTGTCGGTGGGGTGCAGGAGTGGGCCGGGGGAGCCAGAACTGGATCCGGAACAATGGCTGCTGGGGCCGGAACTGGGGCCAGAACCAGAACGGGAAGCCGAAAGCATGGCTGCTTGGCCTTGGGCCAGTCGCTTGGGGTGCTGGGGCACGGGGGTTTAAGGCAGACGTGCAGACTCTCTGGGGAAGTCACAAATGTCCTTAAAAAAGCTGGCAGTGAGCTTCTCAACCACGTAAAAGAGCAGCCTCCTGAGCCTCTTTACAGGGAGCCCTCCTCCACTCAGAAACTAGACAAAAGTTAAACATGTATAAACCCGACTGTCTGTCATTGGCGAATACAGTCGCTGCTTTATTTCTGTCTGTATGACGTTGTTGTGAGTGTGGACGGAGCAGCTACACACTTTAGCTTAGCCTAATCGATCCGATCTCCATTCAGAAAACACGCATTTAAAAAAAGAATAGCCTGCCGTCTTGTCTGCAGACTTGTCAAAGCATTAATTCATGGTTTTTACAAACCGGTTTCAGCAGGCCTACGAGTTACTTCGGCATCATTTTTAAACGTGAATTACAATTTAATCACGGTAAAATATGTTAATTTTGTTGTAGTTGGTAATATCTACCATAGTATTTACATGGAGATAAGCCCCGAATATTCGCATCGCTCTCGCTCAGATACAACTTTAGTTTAGCCTGTCCAATCTCCATTCAGAAAACATTTAGGATATATAAATACGGGTAACATACCTAACACATTTTTTAGTGATTTGTGTCTCTCTTCTGTTGGGGAAATTAAATTACAACATCCAATAGAAAAATGCATCTGAAACAAGCTCAAATACCTTAATGAAATTAATCCATCAATTTTTTTATTATAACTTTAATAAAATGTTATACCTGGAATCACAAATACAGGGCCAAAATGAAAACCAGGAATAAGAAGAGATGAATTCATCTCAATAAACATGTGAAACTAAATCCCAGGTTTGAAGGGATTGATGTGGAGTGAAGTCAAGTGGCAGGCGGTACGTGGTAGACTGTGCAGCAGTAAAGGGTGTTGTCTACTCTAGGAGATGCTGGAGAGAACGAGGACATCCCAACTCATACCTGAGGACTCCTCTGTCCTCGCGTGTCTCGCTCGCGTCTAAGCTAAGACGCAAGGAAAAGACGGAGTGCGTTCATGTCAGTTTTTTAAATACTAAATATTCTCATAATGCTAATATAGCAATGAATGCTTGAGGTATACCAAACAAACATAAACAACATAAATTATTCCTGCAGTTGAGTGTGCCCAGTCAGGTTTTATATGCACAAAAGTGGTGGGGCACGAACAACTTAGAAGCTTCTGGTGCTTTTTTGAACAAGTAAACAAATAGCTGTAGGCTATCCATGGCTCCGATAGAGAGAGGGGGGGTGGGGTATAAGGAAAACCAACACATCCTCACTCCCAGGTCTGCCTATGTTGACGTTATGTCAAGTCCCCTGCCAGCTTTTTCCAACGCAAGGGGGGGGGGCCTTAGAGTCCATTTTTCAACGCAAGGGGAGGGCCCTTAGCGTCCATTTTCAGCTTTCCGTTATGCACTCTCATTTGAATTAAAAGTAAAAAAAATTTTTTTAAAAAAAGTGAAAAAAATTAAAAATGAAAAATATTACATTTTGCATACTATTACTAACAATAGTAGTAATAATAATTATAATCAGAAGAAGAAGAATATAGTTGAAATAAAATAAATTGTAATTGTGGTTGAATAGCATTGTCTGCTGCATTTATTTGATCAATTTAAACGGTAAGTAACGTTATTATGTCAGGTGCGCGTGACCTGTGCCGCTGCACATTCATCCTCTGCAAGGTGCTTACACAGCAGTCAATGATGGATCAGAAAATGGTTAAAACAACCAGCCCTTATCGCCAGCATACACTGCATCTACTGCAGGTAATAACAGTTCAGATCATGGGGACATTACGTTACTGTCGTGGACACTAGTCCTCCTGCCCGACTCGCCGGCTTTGCCCACCTCGCCCACAGAGGCGGAGCAGCCACAGCCGTCTTCGTTACCCCAAACACCGCCACCCCTCGGCGGCCCGCAAGTGCCAGAGGACCTCGGCAAAACAGAGCCTGCCAGGTATATTTAAAAAAGTACCCAACTCGCCTGTCCAGTGGGGTAAGGTGCTCATTTTGCAGCTCATGGTTTCAAAACAGAGATTGGCTGGAATATTCATGTACAAAAGATGCCATCTTCTGCTATGCATGTAGAATTTCGGTTCAAGTAAGTCAGATGCCTTCACCACAACTGGCTACAACAACTGGCGCCATGCTCTTATAGGCTACGTGATAAGGGACTGGGAAGGCATAATCAAGCAAAGAGCACATAGATCCATAGATCTCTTAATGTTGCTCTCAAAGTGCACCAGATTGATGCTTTTAACTTCAATATTTAAAAAAAAATCTTCCCGGGGGAAGCATGCCCCCGGACCCCCCCCAGAGGAGGTGAGGACCACCATAGAGGGTGTTAGGTACACTCCCCATTTATAAAAATAGCACTTTACCACTGCACCCTCTCTAATCTCAGATGCACTCTTACGGCCCGTCTACACTACAGCGTCGACAGCGTCGAAAGCTCCAATCTGCTCCACTCTGCCCATTCACTTTCAATGGGGTGACGTCACGTAGCCGTGCTTTTTCGCCGAACTGAATTGTGGGTAGCAGAGCGAGGCGTCTCAGGCGACAGAAGTTGAACAATGTTCAACTTCTGTCGCCTGAGACGCCGGAGTAGCCAGCGCCAGCCAATCAAATCCCGTTTCCCAAAATCTGACAGCTGAAGCCGTAGCCAATCCAAACCGCGTCTAAGCTGGGAGAGATATCCCGCCGTTCATTTCTATATTTCAAAAAAAGTCGGAGGAGAAACTAACTATCGCCGTAGCAAATCACCCGGTTTTGTATGACCAGACCCTCTTCACCTACCGGGATACAAACCGGAGGAACCAGGCATGGAGGGAGGTGGCAGAGACAGTGGGGAAACTGGTAGGTTTTCGCCTGTTTGGGGAGTTTATATATATATTGCTCGCATAAAATCCCCGGGGGTTTTTGCTTTGTATGTTGGGGGCGGGAGATTCATGTGATTGGTTGTTGGTCGTGTTGCTTGAATAAAATCCCCAAGCTCCAGACACGCCCAGCTCCAAGCTATTTTTGGAGCTGTAGTGTGGACGCTCCGTTAGTCATTTTGTTCTGGAACCGGGCCTGCAGCAGAGCAATAGCCTATAGGCAAAACACAGACGATCAACAAAAGATACGACATAAAATGAACTTACCAAAGCTGCAGTAGATGGTCAACTTCATTCATTTTCTTTCCGTTGTACTGATTTTAATCACTATACGCTGCTCTCTCTCGTCTCCTCTTCACACTCTACACTTTTCACGGCACACGTACTTATCAGCTCTCTGAATTATGAGATGACGTTTTGGTGGGTATGGCAGCACAGTGCCCCTATGGTGATAATTATTTTGCTGCACACATTGAATAGAAAAATACTCTGAGCATGCGCAGTGTAGTTTTTACAGTACACGTTCATTTTAAAATCAGAGAGAGGGGCACATCACATCACAGGGCCACATCACTCAACACGGCTCACTGTAGACACTAATTAGAAGAACGCGGACTAAAACAGCAATGTGATGACGAATCTGATGAATAAACATGATCTTAAAATATATATTATTAACATATATTTGTTTTGCATATTTTGGGAATTATTATTTGCATTACTTTCTGCTGCCCCTAATGACGAGTCGCCACTGAGTGTGCGGTGAGTTCCTGTTTATTTAGTAGCATGTTATTGAATATTTATTTAACATAGCTTATTTTCTGAACAATGAAATTCATACAATAAAGATGGACAAACGGAAAAGTCTCCAAAAAGTTGAATGAAAAGGAAAGAGGAGGGTGACAAATGTGGTGCGGGGCGGGGCCTGCTCACAGGTGAACGCCGCACAGGTGGAAAGAAGGAAGGAGGGCAAATGTGCGTCCTGAAAAACCAGTGGTGGCTGTCGGCGCCGTTACTCGGGCTCGCGCTCCTCCGGTATGGCACCCAGCTGCGTGGGGAACTGCGCGCCGCTGTTCTTCCTCGCGGTTGTTTTCGATGCCGCCGGGCTGGTGGTGCTGCTGGTCGGGATTTTCGGCAACCTGAACGTCGAGGGCCGCTTCTACGGGGATTTCCTCATCTTCACGGGCTCCGTCGTGATTTTCCTCAGTCTGCTGTGGTGGGTTCCGTGGTACGCGGGGAACGTGCAGCAGTATGCGGAGGACAGGGCTGGTTCGCTGGAGATCAACTTTACGCAGTGGGCCAGGAAGCTGTCCGAAAGGCTCTCCAAAGGCGGCATGAAGCCTCTGGGAGCGGGGGAGGAGAAGAAGAAGAGCGTGGGGGGCGGGAAGGAGATGAATGGGACTGTGCGTGCTGCACCGTGTCGAGTTACGTGGGAGACCGGCAGCAGTGGAGCCGTGCCGGGTCAGGGCAGCACGAGTTCTGATGGATGGCCTGAGCGCGCTCCAGCTGACCGGACCGTGGAGCTGGGGGTGCTGAAGAGCGGCACCGGGGCTCTAGCAGCAGGGGGCAAAGCCGAGAGGCTGCTCTGAGGAGAAGGTGGGTGTCATCACGAACACACGTGCAGAGAACGTTTGAGCGTTTGAGCCAAATAAATAAAAGTCCAAGCTGACAATTTGTGTTAACTTTAAATAAATATATGCCTGCATGGGATAGCTACTTTTGTGACAGTTTTAAGGGATATTAATTTGTATGTATTATAGACAAACCCATGGGGTTGGTTCAAACGCTTCATGACAGATAATTAATGATACATCCTAAGAAATGAGGTGTATTTCAGTGAATTCTTGTTAACTTGCCCTCTGAAGCCCTCTGCTTCCTCTCTCGCCTCCTTATTTCTTTTACCACCTAAGCCATCAGGCACAATGCTTCAGCAGTGGCGGCGCCAGTAGCTATAGCCATACCAAGAAATGGCTTAGCCCCACCTTAGCCCCACCATGAAAATGATGTTAAAGTAAGCAAAATAAAGTCCACCAACTCGCGCGGAGTAAATTACACAGATGGCAGTTAGTCAGATTGATTTCAGTAGCCACTTGTCTGGAAATACCGAAGACCAGAAACGGTTTTGAAAACTTTTGTCACGTAGTGATCGTCTTCTTGATAGAACATCTTTGATAATGTCTTCTGGCGTGGTCAGAATCAAGATAACGGCAACATTACGTGTTGATAGAAATCAACAAAAAACAAATATACCATTCATTTTTTTTAAATATGTCGTGTAGTAATAGATGTATTTATGTTTCTTCTCAAGAGAGTACCAGAATGTGTATTTTATGTTAGTATTTCAAAAGATCTCCTGGGGGAGAATCCCCCCAGACCCCCAGCAGGGGTTGGGCTTTCAGCATGTCAACTCTTTCACCTGTGGGTAAATTGCAGGATTGGCTCCAGGTCGCCCTTTTTATTTACTACAACACAAATGTGCCTTTTTGTTTCATACAGTTCAATTTGGGTTGAGACAGGGAAATAATCTAAACCTCACGCGTGGCGTTTCACTGTCAAGGGGGGCGATATAGCGTGTATGTAATTACATTGCAAATAGTGACATGAGCCCCACCGCTGCATGGGTTAGCCCTCCCATGGATTACCTACGCCGCCACTGTGCTTCAGTAATGACTGGCAATAAAAAGAGTGTGAACTACTTTGTGACAAATAATTAGTTTAATAGTGTGCCTTAGTGTTCTACACACACAATGTAACTGCATTACTGTAACGTGCACACTGCTGCTGACACTGTGAAAGCCTCTAAGCCACTGTCCCCTGACACTCACCTGCAGAGTCCGGGTCAGAGCCGGGCTTAGAGGGCGGCGGCGGCTGCCTCAGCTGAAACTCTTTATCATTACTCTGGCACACAGCTGGCACACAGCTGTCACACAGTCACCATTATGAAGTGGCTCACATTAGTGTGGGTGTGATCAGATGACCCTCAGTGACGTGAGGAATGCCCCCCCCCCCCCCAACAGGACCCTGCTCATGAATATCTTTCATAAAATAAATGTCTATCCCCGGCTCCTGTGAAAAGATCTCCAGTGGCCCCTGGCAGCTTTTCATTAATGAGCCTGACCGGTTTTGCTCACCTTTACAGATCTGCATTATTTTAGCCGTCACGTTGCTTGTGACTGGTCGGCATGCCAGACACCCGGGGCGCCAAAAGGCACAATTACATTTGACTGGAACTCAGCACTGCTTATTGATCCAGAGTGCAGCAAGTAGATTGGTTGGCCTATGCTGCCACAACTGCAGGCTCATATAAGTGTGAGTCATGCGTGCTGTTTGAGATAGTTAACTTTACGAGGGCCCCGCCTGAGTCCCTAGGTCTCACCTGGCTTATGGTCTCACCTGGCTTATGGTCTTAGATATGGGATGTTGACGTGGGTAAGAACAGACTGTGTACTGAACAATGAGGCTGGTTCCCTACTGCACCTCCATTGGGAGCAGAACCACTCGGTCATTTCCTACATCTTGTTTTTCATTCTGTGGTTGAACATGGTGGCTTTCAAACACTAAAACTATATTCTATTCTTACATTTGCTAGATCTGTGCAGAGTTTAAAGAAATGGCACAAGGGTTAGCCAAGAGCTCATCTGCATCCCTGCCAGGTCAACAGAAGCAAACAGTCGGAGGGACCCTGAAGCAAGACCACGCATAAAGACCTTCATCAATGATGATCAGATGAACGTGTTAGATACAAGGCGCTTGTTCGTGTTGACAGATGTTCACTTTGAAGATGGTATCGCTTTTATAGCAAAAAGATTCATTTAAATCAAACAAACACACAAAGGGAGTTTGATTTATCCCACAGAAAAAAATCCAGATATATATATATATATATATATATATATATTAGGGCTGTCAGTTGATTACAATATTTAATCGCGATTATGTCCATAGTTAATCGCAAATTAATTGCACATTTTTGTTCTAAATGTACCTTAGAGGAATATTTGTCAAGTTTGTAATACTCTTATCAACATATGAGTGGACACATATGCTTTATGCTAATGTTTGTTTATTATCATTTGATCAATGACAAATATTCTCCTGAATATTCGCAACACAACAACCTGGAACCTCTCTCTCTCTCTCTCTCTCTCTCTCTCTCTCTCCCGACCCTGTGCACTTCTCTGCACTGAGCCAGTCGCTCAAACAGACATATTGATATATTGTAGGTAGTAGGGGATCAGAAACAATTGAGTATCCTGTAGGCAAGGCTCACTGGACCTCCTAAGAACAACAGCGCTGTATCAGCCTCTCCCTGGACGAGTCAATATGGCATGTTATCAGGGTGATATGTTTGTGTGACAGACAGACAGACAGAGAGAGGTGTGTGTGTGTGTGTGTGTGTGTGTGTGTGTGTGGTGTGTGTGTGTGTGTGTGTGTGTGTGGTGTGTGTGTGGTGTGTGTGTGTGTGTGTGTGTGTGTGTGTGTGTGTGTGTGTGTGTGTGTTGTGTGTGTGTGTGTGTGTGTGTGTGTGTGTGTGTGTGGTGTGTGTGTGTGTGTGTGTGTGTGTGTGTGTGTGTGTGTGTGTGTGTGTGTGTGTGTGTGTTGTGTGTGTGTGTGTGTACTTTAACCCTTCATACGTGTTTTAATTTGCTTACATGATTTGTTGATCTCAACCCATACAAATACACAAACCGATGTCTCTCCTCTTCCTTAGGTGGCGTGCAGCTCTCTGGTCGTGCTGCTTTATAAAAATCCAAACAGACTGAAAGTATCGAGTTGTTTTTTAAATGGAAAGAGCCTTTCTTTCTGAGGGAAAAGCCTCGCTCCCCGGGAGGCAGACGGCCGTGCACAGGGAAACAAAAGCTCTTTACATGTATATAGCACATTTATATTTCTATCTGCTCATTTTGTGACCGCTGTAAATAATATTTCTTGCCAATAAAGTTTTCATGTAACTGTTGTGTGAGGGTGTTTCTGTATCCAGCTGATAGTGCTTGGTGTCGTGTAACACAGAGGAACGCCCACGCGTTGGAGCTGCACGAGAGACAGCTTCCATTGTCTGGGTTCCAGCTTCTCATCGTTCTTTAACCCATAACTCAGGAGGCTGGTTCTCACTCTTCACACGGCTGGAGGCTGTAAACATTACCCAGGTGTTCAATCAACGCCATATATCTAGCTTTTTCAAATCCAACCGTGAGCTGGAGAGAAGGCCTGGGTCGTGTTATGAAGTGAGCTGGAGAGAAGGCCTGGGTCGTGTTATGAAGTGAGCTGGAGAGAAGGCCTGGGTCGTGTTATGAAGTGAGCTGGAGAGAAGGCCTGGGTCGTGTTATGAAGTGAGCTGGAGAGAAGGCCTGGGTCGTCTTATGAAGTGAGCTGGAGAGAAGGCCTGGGTCGTCTTATGAAGTGAGCTGGAGAGAAGGCCTGGTCGTGTTATGAAGTGAGCTGGAGAGAAGGCCTGGGTCGTGTTATGAAGTGAGCTGGAGAGAAGGCCTGGGTCGTGTTATGAAGTGAGCTGGAGAGAAGGCCTGGGTCGTGTTATGAAAGGAAGTCTCGTCCAACGAGAGAGCCAGAACCTCTATGAGGAAACGTGCCTCTTGTGTCGTGTAGATGCAGAAAGGAATGTGAGCGGAGTGTTAACTCTTCCTGTTCATCAGACTCAAAGTCGGCACTCAGAAGTGAATTATTATTTCCCTCCTAACAATGTCCACATTGTACAGTTTAGGTGTTAAAGCTGTGAATAGTTGTTTAAAGTGTGAGCGCGCTCAGCTACTCCTATCATGGAGTACAGCACCTATCTGCCTGCTGCTCCTCCTCCTCATCCTCTTCTTCATCGGGGTCTGCGCTCCCCTCAGCTTCTGGGAGTTCTTCGTCTTCTCAGGACCCCTCCTTATCTCCCTCAACCTGCACGGTGTTCTGGATCGTGTGGTACCCGGACACATGGAGGTGCCAATGGAGGAGTTGTGCGGTAGAAGGCGATCAAAGCGCGCTACAGGCACGTATCAAGACTTGTGAAGTGAAAGACTTACACTTAACAAAGCTCTGTGACTTAGTCTTAAGGGCGAGTCTGTCAGCTTCTACATGGTGGATGTTTGTGCATTCACACTCAGAGAAATGTTGAAGGACAAAGATACAATCTGAAAGGATACGATGAACCTAAGAGTTTGGAAACTTTTGAACAGCAACTCCACAGTGATTATTGGTACATTGTTTATTCATATCGAGTTCAATAAATGAATGTCAAATAATAATAAAAGGCTATTTCTAACTGCCAGCCATTTATCCTCTTACTTTGACTTGAGTATTATTTAGTCGTTATGAATCTTTTTATATTCCTTTTATGTGTCTGTAGTGCTTTAGCATCCTGTTGTTGTCATGGATTCCAACAATAAATGTTAGCAGTCCCTTATACAGCGGGTCAGAGGCCCCGCCCTGGCCCCTGTTTTGTAAATTCTGTTTCATTTGTCAACTGTTTTATTTCATCTATCATTTGTACTTTGGCCTGTTCATTGTGTGGTACAGAACTGTCTTCCTTTTGATCCTTTAATTGCCTTCTTAGACTGTTGTTCCCAAACCGTGTCTGGCGTTATTTCCCCATTGTGAAATCTGAGTGTTGGTCGCTCAACCCATTCAATACAACCAGTCAAACTGGGTCCATTAGCGCTGGGTCAGGGACAGCTCTCAGTTTACAACAATGGGTTTGGGAGGAGGAGCCTTCGCAGCGGCTGGACCCAGGCTCTGGAACACTCTGCCCCTCCATGTGAGGTCGGCCCAGACCCTGGGGGTTTTAAATCAACACTTAAAACTCACTTCTTCTCTCTGGCTTTTGTTTATTTATTTTGTTAGTTATCCTCAGAATTGATACTATTTTTAATATTATTAAATGTTATTAATATTATTGGGGTTTTATGGGGTTTCAGTTTTTTATGATTAGTAGGTTGGGGGCGGGGCCTCAGAGAAGGTTCTGACTGGACTGACTGGGTGCTGCGTCTGGGTGCTTGGAGCTGAGTTGGTATAACCCTGAATTAGATTAGAACATTTTAGAGATATGAGGAATAACCTCTTGGTTTTATAAACCGTTTTGTAACTTCTTCATCCATTTTTGGATCTCTGCGGGGTTTTCTTTTAAAACCCTAAACCCCCCCTTGGGCTTGGTCCCTCCCCTCTCCCTCTGCGGATCTAAGGTCCGGTAGAGAGGGATGGGGTACAGAGCGGGGGGAGTGCATCTGATGAAGAGATAGGTTGTTGTGCTCCATCTCTGGTTCTTATCCTACATGTTCACCCTGGACTAGAGGGGAAGCGTTCTTGGACGCCTGTTCAGCTCTGTTTCTTACTATATTCGTCCTACCCCGTTGACCTTGAACTATTCTAGGAGTGTGTGTTGACGTTGACTCGTCGGGCCTTTCCTCCTGTACTTGTTTGTTCCCCAGTTCTTTCCTTTAACTGAATCTAGGAGAGGGCATTTAGGCCTCTCTACTTCCTTCTTTTGATTAGTTTAGTTTTTCACCCCCTTTCCCTTGAACTCATTTATACGGGAGAGTGCATTTACGTAGTCACATTGTGCCTCTCGACGTGTACTTTGACTTTCTGTCTCTTTGGAGAGTGCTAGTACGTTGGACACGTTGACCTTTTCACTGTTGTCCCTCTTCACCAGTATCCCATGTCCCCTCTTCATAATTTCCACCCTATTCTAAGGGGAAGCATGATGGTGCCTTTTCTTTTCAGTTTCTGGCTTTGTGTTTCTTCACCTCTTACTCGTTTAATATTTAGGAGACTGCATTCACGTCGTCACGTTGTGCCTCTCTTCCTCTGTTTCTGGCTGTTCTCTTCATACCCTTGTTTCTCTGAGAAGAGAGGAAATACTATTCTAAAAAGGAGCTGACACATGGTATCTCTTCACTTGTACACTTGAGGGGTCAGAGTTCATATGGTGAGGGGTTCCATGAGCGGGATGCGCCGGCCTGTGCCTTTACCTTGGACTTCTAATAGAACTGCTCGGGTCTTGATAGATTGAGTGGGGAAGTTCATGAGATCTTTCTAGAGGGTTATCAAGAATAACTTTTATCCAATGACCTTCTCCCTCTCTGTCTGTGTCTGTGTATTCTCTTGTTCCGATTAACCCAGCCACATTTTTTTTCTTGTTTTGTATCTATATCTACGCCGGGAACCGGAGTCGAGGCGGATCCTCTTGCTGTAGTCCTGTGACTTGGATCCTCTATCCCGAGTTCTGGATTAAGTCGTGGACTTCGGGTCGTGGCTGAACCCGTCTCTGCGGTCCTGCCTTGGGTCTCGTCATGCTGCTTCCCTGATGGCTTCCACAGGACTGTAGCTGACATCCTCGTGGATTCATCTTCTCATTACAGACACATGCATTTCCTAACATTCGGTCGATATGCTGTAAAATGTATTATCTCTTCGATTTACACACGGCATCTATTACAGTCTGTCCGTCCTGGGAGAGGGATCTCTCCTCTGTTGCTCTCCCTGAGGTTTCTCCCATGTTCCCTTAAACTGGGGGTTTTCTAAGGAAGTTTTTCCTTGTACGATGTGAGGGTCTAAGGACAGAGGGTCTAAGGACAGAGGGTGTCGTTTTTCTCATACTGATATTCTGAACAATCTGTGTTGTTGTATTTGCTGTAAAGTGTACTGTAGGCTATTTTTATTATATATACAGCACTTTGGCTCGACCAAAAATTGTTTATAAATGTGCTATATAAATAAAACTTGATTTGATTTGAGAAAGAAACATGAAACTTCATAACAATATAAAAATATAGTAGAATACAACTTTTGTGAAGCCGATATGTGCTTTGGTATAATCTTAACATAAAATATGTAGCACAACTTCTCTGTTACTGAAGTAGTCACACCAGATAACACTCAGGTTTGGCAACAACAGCCACTAGACTGAAGCTTTAACAAGACAAAACGTGACAAACAAGAAAACAACAGGAAGGAGAAATGTCCCCCTTTAATTCATTTGGATTCACTAAAGCACGTACAGTATTTACATATTTTAAGGGTTTCAAAAGGTAGTTGTATTGCCGATCACCTGAGGTGGCCCACACAGTTTAGCCTTGCACAGCGGCCACGTGTCAGACTTACATTACTAATTCATTAGCACAGCCCAAAGTGTCACACACACACACACACACACACACACACACACACACCACACACACACACACACACACACACACCACACACACACACACACACACACACACACACACACACACACACACACACACACACACACATGGGTTTGTCTAGAGTGAAGTGCTGGCAGGAGACACAATCCATGTCAAAAAGTGTCATGTTCAGGTGACCCAGGGCAGGTGTGTGTCCACACGATGCTGGCAGCAGGCAATGGAAAGACAGGAAAGGTGTGAGGTGAAACCTGAAGCTTGTTTGTGTGTGCGTGCGTGTGTGTGTGTGTGTGTGTGTGTGTGTGTGTGTGTGTGTGTGTGTGTGTGTGTGGTGTGTGTGTGTGTGTGTGTGTGTGTGTGTGTGTGTGTGTGTGTGTGTGTGTGTGTGTGTGTGTGTGTGTGTGTGTTTTCAGTCGAACAGAAACACTTTAAGGTGTTATTATACATATGTATGTCATTTTTTAAAGGCTATGTTTCGGGGAGCACTTTCAGTAATTCTGCTTTTGGACATATTAAACTACATTCTAAATAGTCACAACATTCAATAAAAAAATCAATGAGCGCTTTGGGTCTTTTCAAACAGTCATTTTAACAGTCACTACGTCATGATACTGTACCTATGACCTACTAGGCTGGTACAGCAAACCTGGCCAATCAGTTTCCAGAAGAACAGCTTTTACCACAGACTCAAATTAAATGGCATATTTGTATACAATCTGGTGCTTAAGTGCCAAATATAAGGCAGCCTCGACCTGTAGGTGATATTAGACATGCATCTAAAGTCACACGAGCCCCATAAGCTCCTAAACATACACTACTGCAGTACTCAAGTAGTGAGAATAGCTTCAGAACTATAAAGGAACCAGCAGGGGGCAGCACTGGATTGAAGTTTCACTCCAACAGACTGTGATACACCATCAGAAATACAGTACAGTGTGTATTACACCATCATATGTACAGTGTGTAATACACCATCAGATATACAGTACAGTGTGTAATACACCCTCACATGTACAGTACAGTGTGTAATACACCATCAGATGTACATTGTGTCATACACCATCAGATGTACAGTATGTAATACACCATCAGATATACAGTACAGTGTGTAATACACCATCAGATGTACATTGTGTCATACACCATCAGATGTACAGTATGTAATACACCATCAGATATACAGTACAGTGTGTAATACACCCTCACATGTACAGTGTGTAATACACCATCAGATGTACAGTGTGTAATACACCATCAGATGTACAGTGTGTAATACACCATCAGATGTACAGTACAGTGTGTCATACACCATCAGATGTACACTATGTAATACACCATCATATATACAGTACAGTGTGTAATACACCCTCAGATGTACAGTACAGTGTGTGATACACCATCAGATGTACAGTATGTAATACACCATCAGATGTACAGTATGTAATACACCATCAGATGTACAGTGTGTAATACACCATCAGATGTACAGTACAGTGTGTCATACACCATCAGATGTACAGTATGTAATACACCACAGATGTACAGTGTGTAATACACCCTCAGATGTACAGTACAGTGTGTAATACACCATCAGATGTACAGTACAGTGTGTCATACACCATCAGATGTACAGTACAGTATGTAATACACCATCAGATGTACAGTGTGTAATACACCATCAGATGTACAGTACAGTGTGTAATACACCATCAGATGTACAGTACAGTGTGTAATACACCTGTACATCTGTACACCTGTACATCTGACTGTACACCATCAGATGTACAGTGTGCAATACACCATCAGATGTACAGTGTGCAATACACCATCAGATGTACAGTGTGCAATACACCATCAGATGTACAGTACAGTGTGTCATACACCATCAGATGTACAGTACAGTGTGTAATACACCTGTACATCTGACTGTACACCATCAGATGTACAGTGTGCAATACACCATCAGATGTATAGTGTGCAATACACCATCAAGTAGTTAAGGCAAATATGATCAATAGGTAACTAGTTAAAACTTCATCAACATTACTGGTTAACTACATATGACCAAAGACATTTAAAATAGTGTGACCTGGAGAATTTAATGAATTGTATTTGTTTAACTAGAAGACCATTTTAGCCTCACTTCTAAACTAGGTAACTTGTTAATTAGTGAACATTTAATTAAATAGTTGAAAGATAATGTGAAAAACTAATCAACTAGTCAAACCAAAAAAAGCTTCAACTAGGTAACTGGCACATATGTTGGCTTACTTTGACTTGTAATTGTATCTTACTGTATATAAAGGATTGTCCCCTTCACATGACTTTGCCTCTCAGAAAGTCTTTGGAATATATCTATATAACCTGCGGTGGATGTTAAGACACCAGAGGGGCCTGTCAGCTTCCTGTCAGTAAGAACTATGATGCCTATCATCCCAAGCAGAGTATAGCACTGTAACACTATTTAAAACATGCTTTACCTTTCTCCAATGGAAGCTTTGATGAGCAGCACTGAGATGAACATGCATACATTTTGAAACATTTTTCAGTAAAAAATGTACATACACTCCTGGATCAGCACCAAAGGCCAATTCCACAAAGCCATGCACGTAGTGTGGGATTTAGAAGCTAAAGAGTCAGATATTTCGAACTTGAGAGCAGAAAAGTAGCTACAAGGAAAAAATGTTTTACTCACATTCAACATAAATGCAAATAAAAGCGTCTGAGGCTATATGTGTAAATAGTAATGTACCTTATCAACTTAATGAGGTAATGATATATCACTGTTGTGTTCCCAGCTTGTTCGACAACGGAGGTAAAGTAGCCTAATTAAAATCATCAACCTCTCTCTTGGAATGAATTATTATTGACAAATGCTCGTGGATTTTTACAAGAATACCTAGAAGTTTGGATAGAATAAACAAGGAGGATATAAGCAGAGCAGAGTGGACAACAAATTGGTTTGAAACAATGAAATCACTGCTCCACTTTTTGCCCATCCACCGTCAGCGTGTCAGCCTGCAGTGCAACCGAGCTTACGTTCTCCGGCTATTCTTTATTATTGTTGTCTTTGGTAAACACCACACACCTGCCTGATCATGTCGACTTCCCATTGGTTTAACGGGTTGTCTTTCGCAGTACTTCCGTCCGTTTGGCCGGTTTGATTGGTCGACGCCGCTCTCTTTTCCTCTTCTTCCCGGCGGTGGTTCGGAGCCGCTGTGTCCCGGGTCTGGCATGTTCTTAGCCAAATTCTCCACGGTGTAAAATTGGATCCCCCCCTTTTCACAAAACCAAAAAAAAAAACATTCAATTCCCTTTAACCATTTACAGGTTCCCACTGAACGTACACTAACCCCCCCCCCCCTCCCCAGCTCTGAAGATGGCGGTGGTTAGCGGGACTGCGGGGTCTGTAGCCCGACTGGAGGGCCGAGAATTCGAGTATCTGATGAAGAAAAGGTCGGTGACCATCGGCCGGAACTCTTCGCAGGGTTCGGTGGACGTCAGCATGGGACACTCCAGCTTCATCTCCCGGCGGCACATCGAGATATTCACCGCGGGAGAAGACGGCACCGGCACGGGGGAGTTCTATCTGCGGTGCCTCGGGAAAAACGGGGTGTTTGTTGATGGGGTGTTCCAAAGGAGAGGGGCGCCTCCTCTCCAGCTCCCCCGAATGTAAGATCCCAGGCTGGGTTGCTTCACGGCACAGATATGCGGGCAGCGGCTCGTGTGTTGTTGTTGTTGTGTTGCAGCGTGGTGCACGTGCTGTGTGGAGAGTGCGTGCTGCTGGGGACACACAGCTCCATGCCGGATCTGCCAGATAACCTAAACCTGATTCATGGTCCTTATGTCGAGAGTTTACAAACATATGGCAGCAACATAATGATAGTTAAACTTATGCATGCATCCATACTCCTGGTGGAACATGATTTACCCACGCAGAGAGAGGAGTGGGGATGTTTGATTACAGAGTGATGGAACATAGTGTGTGTGCATTGGTATCAGCATGGCCTCATGTGTGTCTGTGTTTACCCCAAAAGCCCCCCCTACACTGTTGTACTTCTGGTAACTCATTTCACATTTTATCTTCATATATATTGTGGTATGATATGGCAATGTTGTCGCCATCATACACCATAGTGGTAATTCCTGGTCCATATTTACAGTGAGTCTGGCTCTCGGGAGACCTCCTCTGCCTGCTTGTAGCCAGGCAGGAAGGTGTCCTATTGGCACTGTAATACACATTGCCTTTCTGATGTTCAAATGTGGACAAATATACATAGTAATTGAAATGGAAATTGCCTGGACATTAATCACACACTTGATCTTTGTTTGTGCCTTCCTTTGGTTCCAGGTGTTGTTTCCGGTTTCCCAGCACAACTATAAAGATCACATTCACAGTCCTGTCCAATGAAAGGAAGGAGCCCAGGAACGTGCCAGAATCACCAGTTAAACCTCTCCAACCCCAAATCTCCCCACTGACCATCAGCATCCCTGACAACATTGCCCACCTCATAAGCCCCCAGCCTTCCCCAACGGGCACCCTCAGGTGGGAGAGCTGGTTCTCTTCTGTGCGATGCTCAGAGCACGTAGAAGTTTACAACAATATCATAAACTAAATGTTTTTTTGATTTGATTTCTCAGTGCGGCAAACTCCTGTCCATCAAGTCCGCGGGGGGCGGGCTTCTCCAGCTATAGGCCGAGCCGTGTTCTGGCCTCGGACTTGATAGGCGACAACTCCCAATCAGAAAATGACAAGGAGGCCTCCGGTGAAGACAGCCCAAAGGTGAGAGGGCGAGGAACTCTTAGGGTGTCTGCTTAATTTTCAAATATATTTTAGGGGATATATTTATTTTTTTACGGACAGAATGCCTGGTTACTGTTGCTCACAACAACACAGACTTTGGAGTAGAGGACAGCGGACTGAGTCTGTGTTTGTGTGTTGGTCGAACAGGAACCTGGCTGACCCACAAGAAAAAAAAAAACAGCACATGAAAACTTTCTTTAATTTCCACAGGATGACTCCAAACCTCCATATTCATATGCACAGCTGATAGTCCAAGCTATCACCATGGCGGCAGATAAACAGCTGACTCTGAATGGAATATACACCCACATCACCAAGAACTACCCCTACTACAGAACGGCTGATAAAGGCTGGCAGGTCAGACTCTTCACACTGCATGTCTCAGGTTGTAATGTTCCTTTCTTTAAGGATGTCATTTATTGTAAATGCAAAAATCTGAGGCGCTGTCAGACACAGGATTTACTGCTTTACTCTGTATTTATATCAATGTAATGGAAATGTGCGCAGGTTTTAGATGCCTTAAAGATGTCACTGTTGCCTTCAGGAAATTGAGACAGCATTTTTCATTCTGTCTTCTGTTGATAATAAATATGTCAGTGAAGTGCACTGCAGACTGGAGTCTCTTCTGACGGGGACAGCCAGTGTCTCGTGATGGCTCTGACATGTTGGATAGAGCTGTGTTATGAAACTGTTGGTAGCCATCAGTTACTGTCTATTGTAAACCTCAGAAATCATCAAGATGAACTCGGACCATCACAAAGTGATCAGATACAGTGGAGCTGCTTTGATTTCTAAAGTCTCCCTTAGTTACATCAATAGACTGATGTTTAATATTAACATGAACCTGTTTCAGCTGCATCTTTTTTGTTAATTTAAGCAGTTTAAATTCTCTGCAAATAAATTCTCAAAATTACAATATTTTCATTTATAATTTGGCAGAAATGTTGTCATTACAGAATAGAACAAAAATGTACATTTTATGTTTACCTTCATTATATACCTGAAATAGCTTAAAGGGGACCTATCATGCAAAATGCACTCTTGTACATCTTTTATACATGCAGATGTGTCCCCGGTGTGTCAGGGAACTCACCAAGGGTCAGAAACCCTCTCTCTTTTCCTCCATACCCAAATCTCTAAAAAAGGGGCTGCAACGGATCTGATCCAGACTGATCCAGATTTCAATTCTTTCCTACGTCACAGAAGTGGTGCTCCGCTTATTGGTCAATTCTCCACCTATCAGGGGAATGTGGGGTTGGGCCACGGCCGGCCATTGCTGCTCGAAAGCGCTGGAGACGCTGTAGTACATATGCCAGGCCTGTACGTGGTGCTGTAGTCTGCCACAAAAGCAGCGAAGAAGACTTCCCGCTCATGGTTGCCATGGTTGCCCTTCTGTTTATTCTCCACTGTGGCTCTTTTTCTCCCTCCCTGAGGCAAGCGTTTGCGCCTCCTGCTTTAAAACAAATGAATAATGACTCTATATAATCACATGTAAGGGATAATGTGCAGCGACGCGGTCATTATGGGGAAAAAGCACCGACAGGCAGATCAGGAGCCCGACGCGAGGCGGAGGGATCTAGATCGGCATGAAGGCACATTATGCAATGTGCACATTATCCCGCTTATTACACATGGCCACATTCTTAACAAAGTAACGACATGACTCCCAACATTAATTAAATGCTTTTATAGATTTAGAAAATGATTTTATTGATTTAAAAATAGTTGTATGTATTGATTTAAATCGACATACATCCGCTAAGAAAAGTAGTCCGTTGTTACTGTTTGAACTGACGTAGCAACGGCAGGAACGGCTTCGATAGCGTTTTTGAGGAGCTTTTTGATTACAGATTTGAAAACATCGTTGCTTGCTTTAAAAGTAGCACAATTCATGATGTCAAACCTTGGGAAGTATCTAGATATCCTGCCATAATGCCAAAGTAACTGGCAACTGAATATGTGTCGCCGTTTGATGTCTATGTCTGGACCGCTGCGTAAAAAGGGTTTCAGCCCCATTACTTCTCTTCTTACTTCCATAAGAATAAAACACGGAGGACGGAGATCTCTTTTTCTCCCCCTCTTCTCCCGCTGCAGCCGAGCAGCTGATCTCAGAGCACGCTCCCCTCTCCTGCAGGGGGGCGTGGTCAGCTGCAGAGGGCGTGGTCAGCTGCAGGGGGCGTGGTCAGCTGCAGCTCACAGAATCAGCCCCCTGGAAAAACAGCGCTGGAAAGAGCAAATAGAGCGAAATGAGGCATGGCTAAAATGCAGGATCTGTTTGGTATTTTGAAAAAAAAACTATATTTATATACTTTATATAGGTATGGCCCTACAATATATTGTCCAAATATAGCATGATATGTCCCCTTTTTAAAGGTCCCATGTCATGGCCATTTCCACTGATCATAATTCCATTGTTGAGGTCTACTAGAATAGATGTATATTGTGCAATGTTCCAAACTCACATTGGTTTCTCACAGCATCTCTGTAAAGTCTGTGTACTCACTCTCTGTCCTACGGCTTGTTGGAGCTCCTGCCCCCCCCTCCCTGTGAGCCCAGTGTGCTCTGATTGGTCATGCGTGCACGTTGCTGTGAGGAGCAGACAGGGCTTCCATGATAGCGATACAGATACAACGAGAACAAGCTAAACTCATCCTGAGCACACACAAACACTCACAGCCGAAGTAAAAACAATAAGTGTGACTTGATATGAGTAAGAAAAAGGTTTATAACGCTGTGAGCACGGGTCTGCGGAGAGCATTTCTCTGCGATCCCAACTTAGCAGCCCGAAAAACCCGAATCTCCCGCTGGTCCATTGGAAGAACCATGCTGTTCCTACTTTGTTTGGACCAAACAAAGTAGGAACAGCATGGTTCTTCAGTGCCCTACGCTGTACATATCCGGCATGCATCCTGAAAGGTTTGGGAAGCTTTGTTTCCTGAAAGGCTGGCAGAGGGTGCGGCCATAGCTCTGGGCGTGGCTACTGGGTATCCCTATGTAGCGATACCCAGGAAGTAAATGAGAAATCTCCAACGAGGCGTTTTGGGGAAGTATTTTCTGTGTTAGTTTTACTCGCTACAGGGTGTACTTTGAGGGTTTTTGACTCAGCAGACCGTTCACATGCCGAACAACCTTCATAGCACACAAGGGGAAGGGTGATAACCGGAAAAGCATGACATGGGATCTTTAAGACCTGAGGGAAATTTTTGCAGTGGTCCTTTAAATGTTTAGCTGTATGTAAATGTATACATTGTATTTATGTGCATATGTGAATGTGTGTGTTCTAGAACTCAATCCGGCACAACCTGTCCCTGAACCGGTACTTTATCAAAGTGGCGCGCTCTCAAGAGGAGCCGGGCAAAGGCTCCTTCTGGAGGATCGACCCCGCCTCGGAGGGCAAGCTGATGGAACAAGCCTTCAGGAAGCGCCGGCCGAGGGGGGTGCCCTGCTTCAGGACGCCCATGGGACCGCTCTCCTCCAGGTGACCCATGGGAGCTGTCAGCTACTATATGGTGCATATTAATATTGTGTGTGTCAGAAGTCATCCTCTCTGTGCTCTGTCCCAGGAGCGCTCCGGCCTCCCCCAGCCACATGGGGGCGCTGTCTGTGTCCAGCGGGGTTCAGACTCCAGAGAGCCTGTCCAGAGAGGGCTCCCCTGTCCCCATGGAGCCAGAGCCAACCGCCCCGCAAGCCCCCACCCAAATCACTACAGTCCAGCCCAAACTCGCTGTGATCCAAGAGGCCCGCTTCACACAGAACTCCAACGGTAAAGATTTATCCTCTCAAGATGATCTGTACACAAAGTGACCATTCTTTGTTCAAATGTACTACATGGAGTATTTAACTGGTGACAAAACAGTGTTTTTGAAATACTGATGACTCTGTATAACCTACATAAGTTAGTGGCTTGGTTTTTAGCTGTTCTTATTGCTTGTCATCGGGTCCATTTCCCCAGAACATAAGACCAAATGATTTCTAGTGTGCAGGTTCAACTGACACTCCTTCAGCTCAGGCTCAAGCTCTGCCAAGAGGGTGGGGGGTCCCCTCAAACTGTCCAGGACCTTATATGCTTAAGATTAAGATGAACCTTTATTGAATTGAAAGTGGAAATTCAGTTTTCAGTTTTTTGGGGATAACACGGTACAAATACACACATGCATTGGAACACATGCACATGCATTATAAAAAGGTTCCAGAACAAAGAGGCTGCTGTCTGTCAGGCGCCAGGGAGCAGATGGGGGGGTTCGATGCCTTGCACCCGGGACCTCGGCCAGGATGTGAACTGGCACCCCTCCAGCTACCAGCCTACATTCCATTTTAGTTTGGTCTGATTGGACTTGGTAAGTCAAGCCCGACAGACTGAGCTACTGCCGTCCACTGATCAGGACACCAGGCTGCTGGACGCCTGCTGAGGAGGGAGGCCCAGCAGAACCAGAACCAGGAGAGTGGAGCAGACTCAGTGAAACAAGAGTGCTGCAGACCCCACGGGGTGCCCAAATACCACCAGGATGAAAGTCATGTCAATGTAGTACCCTTAACTGGTTGTTTTGTGTGGAGTAATTGTTTCTGTTGCAGAAGTGAAAGGCAGTACATTGAGTAGTGAGACAGCTCGTCAGTAACCTGCGCCCCCCCTGACAGGCCCCCCCCTCAGCAACCAGCCGGTCCTGATCGCTGTGCAGCGCCAGGTGCCTCAAACCACCATGAAGCCAGTGACCTATGCCATGGCGTCGCCAGCCATAGTATCAATGTCAGTTAGCTCCGCCCCCGTCATGCAGACGGTGCACGTTGTCCACCAGATCCCAGCCGTCACCATGGCAACTGTTGCCGGAGAGCCCACTGCTACAGTGAGCCCGAAACCTCATGAGAATGGAGGAGCAGCGCACCGGGGGATCCAACGTAAGAGCTGATTCAGTGTGTGAGGAGTGTGTGACATGTGTGTGAGCAGAGCGTGACGTGTGTGAGCAGAGCGTGACATGTGTGTGACGTGTGAGTGAGCAGAGCGTGACGTGTGTGTGTGACGTGTGAGCAGAGCGTGACGTGTGCGTGACGTGTGAGCAGAGCGTGACGTGTGTTTGACGTGTGAGCAGAGCGTGACGTGTGAGCAGAGCGTGACGTGTGCGTGACGTGTGAGCAGAGCGTGACGTGTGAGCAGAGCGTGACGTGTGCGTGACGTGTGAGCAGAGCGTGACGTGTGTGTGCGTGACGTGTGCGTGACGTGTGTGTGACGTGTGAGCAGAGCGTGACGTGTGTGAGCAGAGCGTGATGTGTGCGTGACGTGTGCGTGACGTGTGTGTGACGTGTGCGTGACGTGTGCTTGACGTGTGAGCAGAGCGTGACGTGTGTGTGACGTGTGCGTGACGTGTGAGCAGAGCGTGACGTGTGCGTGACGTGTGCGTGACGTGTGAGCAGAGCGTGACGTGTGCGTGACGTGTGCGTGACGTGTGCGTGACGTGTGAGCAGAGCGTGACGTGTGCGTGACGTGTGAGCAGAGCGTGACGTGTGCTTGACGTGTGCGTGACGTGTGAGCAGAGCGTGACGTGTGAGCAGAGCGTGACGTGTGCGTGACGTGTGCGTGACGTGTGAGCAGAGCGTGACGTGTGCTTGACGTGTGCGTGACGTGTGAGCAGAGCGTGACGTGTGCGTGACGTGTGAGCAGAGCGTGACGTGTGCGTGACGTGTGAGCAGAGCGTGACGTGTGTGTGACGTGTGCGTGACGTGTGAGCAGAGCGTGATGTGTGCGTGACGTGTGCGTGACGTGTGAGCAGAGCGTGACGTGTGAGCAGAGCGTGACGTGTGTGTGACGTGTATGTGACGTGTGAGCAGAGCGTGACGTGTGAGCAGAGCGTGACGTGTGCGTGACGTGTGAGCAGAGCGTGACGTGTGCGTGACGTGTGCGTGACGTGTGAGCAGAGCGTGACGTGTGAGCAGAGCGTGACGTGTGCTTGACGTGTGAGCAGAGCGTGACGTGTGCGTGACGTGTGAGCAGAGCGTGACGTGTGCGTGACGTGTGCGTGACGTGTGAGCAGAGCGTGACGTTTGCGTGACGTGTGCGTGACGTGTGAGCAGAGCGTGACGTGTGCGTGACGTGTGCGTGACGTGTGAGCAGAGCGTGACGTATACGTGTGCGTGACGTGTGAGCAGAGCGTGACGTGTGCGTGACGTGTGAGCAGAGCGTGACGTGTGCGTGACGTGTGAGCAGAGCGTGACGTGTGCGTGACGTGTGAGCAGAGCGTGACGTGTGCGTGACGTGTGAGCAGAGCGTGACGTGTGAGCAGAGCGTGACGTGTGAGCAGAGCGTGACGTGTGCGTGACGTGTGCGTGACGTGTGAGCAGAGCGTGACGTGTGCGTGACGTGTGCGTGACGTGTGCGTGACGTGTGAGCAGAGCGTGACGTGTGAGCAGAGCGTGACGTGTGCTTGACGTGTGAGCAGAGCGTGACGTGTGCGTGACGTGTGAGCAGAGCGTGACGTGTGAGCAGAGCGTGACGTGTGCGTGACGTGTGAGCAGAGCGTGAAGTGTGCGTGACGTGTGCGTGACGTGTGAGCAGAGCGTGACGTTTGCGTGACGTGTGCGTGACGTGTGAGCAGAGCGTGACGTGTGCGTGACGTGTGAGCAGAGCGTGACGTGTGTGTGACGTGTGAGCAGAGCGTGACGTGTGCGTGACGTGTGAGCAGAGCGTGACGTGTGCGTGACGTGTGAGCAGAGCGTGACGTGTGCGTGACGTGTGAGCAGAGCGTGACGTGTGAGCAGAGCGTGACGTGTGAGCAGAGCGTGACGTGTGCGTGACGTGTGCGTGACGTGTGCTTGACGTGTGAGCAGAGCGTGACGTGTGAGCAGAGCGTGACGTGTGCGTGACGTGTGCGTGACGTGTGAGCAGAGCGTGAAGTGTGCGTGACGTGTGCGTGACGTGTGAGCAGAGCGTGACGTTTGCGTGACGTGTGCGTGACGTGTGAGCAGAGCGTGACGTGTGCGTGACGTGTGCGTGACGTGTGCGTGACGTGTGAGCAGAGCGTGACGTATACGTGTGCGTGACGTGTGAGCAGAGCGTGACGTGTGCGTGACGTGTGAGCAGAGCGTGACGTGTGCGTGACGTGTGAGCAGAGCGTGACGTGTGCGTGACGTGTGAGCAGAGCGTGACGTATACGTGTGCGTGACGTGTGAGCAGAGCGTGACGTGTGAGCAGAGCGTGACGTGTGCGTGACGTGTGCGTGACGTGTACGTGTGCGTGACGTGTGAGCAGAGCGTGACGTGTGCGTGACGTGTGCGTGACGTGTGCGTGATGTGTGAGCAGAGCGTGACGTGTGCGTGACGTGTGAGCAGAGCGTGACGTGTGCGTGACGTGTGAGCAGAGCGTGACGTGTGCGTGACGTGTGAGCAGAGCGTGACGTGTGAGCAGAGCGTGACGTGTGAGCAGAGCGTGACGTGTGCGTGACGTGTGCGTGACGTGTGAGCAGAGCGTGACGTGTGCGTGACGTGTGCGTGACGTGTGCGTGACGTGTGAGCAGAGCGTGACGTGTGAGCAGAGCGTGACGTGTGCTTGACGTGTGAGCAGAGCGTGACGTGTGCGTGACGTGTGAGCAGAGCGTGACGTGTGAGCAGAGCGTGACGTGTGCGTGACGTGTGCGTGACGTGTGAGCAGAGCGTGACGTGTGCGTGACGTGTGCGTGACGTGTGAGCAGAGCGTGACGTTTGCGTGACGTGTGAGCAGAGCGTGACGTGTGGCGTGACGTGTGCGTGACGTGTGAGCAGAGCGTGACGTGTGCGTGACGTGTGAGGAGAGCGTGACGTGTGAGCAGAGCGTGACGTGTGAGCAGAGCGTGACGTGTGCGTGACGTGTGCGTGACGTGTGAGCAGAGCGTGACGTGTGCGTGACGTGTGCGTGACGTGTGCTGTGACGTGTGAGCAGAGCGTGACGTGTGAGCAGAGCGTGACGTGTGCTTGACGTGTGAGCAGAGCGTGACGTGTGCGTGACGTGTGAGCAGAGCGTGACGTGTGAGCAGAGCGTGACGTGTGCGTGACGTGTGCGTGACGTGTGAGCAGAGCGGTAAGTGTGCGTAGACGTGTGCGTGACGTGTGAGCAGAGCGTGACGTTGCGTGACGTGTGCGTGACGTGTGAGCAGAGCGTGACGTGTGCGTGACGTGTGCGTGACGTGTGCGTGACGTGTGAGCAGAGCGTGACGTATACGTGTGCGTGACGTGTGAGCAGAGCGTGACGTGTGCGTGACGTGTGAGCAGAGCGAGACGTGTGCGTGACGTGTGAGCAGAGCGTGACGTGTGCGTGACGTGTGAGCAGAGCGTGACGTGTGCGTGACCTGTGAGCCAGAGCGTGACGTATACGTGTGCGTGACGTGTGAGCAGAGCGTGACGTGTGAGGAGAGCGTGACGTGTGCGTGACGTGTACGTGTGCGTGACGTGTGAGCAGAGCGTGACGTGTGCGTGACGTGTGCGTGACGTGTGCGTGATGTGTGAGCAGAGCGTGACGTGTGCGTGACGTGTGAGCAGAGCGTGACGTGTGCGTGGCGTGTACGTGACGTGTGCGTGACGTGTGAGCAGAGCGTGACGTGTGAGCAGAGCGTGACGTGTGCGTGACGTGTGAGCAGAGCGTGACGTGTGAGCAGAGCGTGACGTGTGCGTGACGTGTGAGCAGAGCGTGACGTGTGCGTGACGTGTGCGTGACGTGTGTGTGACGTGTGAGCAGAGCGTGACGTGTGTGTGACGTGTGCTTGACGTGTGAGCAGAGCGTGATGTGTGCGTGACATGTGCGTGACGTGTGAGCAGAGCGTGACGTGTGCGTGACGTGTGAGCAGAGCGTGACGTGTGCGTGACGTGTGAGCAGAGCGTGACGTGTGCGTGACGTGTGAGCAGAGCGTGACGTGTGCGTGACGTGTGAGCAGAGCGTGACGTGTGAGCAGAGCGTGACGTGTGAGCAGAGCGTGACGTGTGAGCAGAGCGTGACGTGTGCGTGACGTGTGCGTGACGTGTGAGCAGAGCGTGACGTGTGCGTGACGTGTGCGTGACGTGTGCGTGACGTGTGAGCAGAGCGTGACGTGTGAGCAGAGCGTGACGTGTGCTTGACGTGTGAGCAGAGCGTGACGTGTGCGTGACGTGTGAGCAGAGCGTGACGTGTGAGCAGAGCGTGACGTGTGCGTGACGTGTGCGTGACGTGTGAGCAGAGCGTGAAGTGTGCGTGACGTGTGCGTGACGTGTGAGCAGAGCGTGACGTTTGCGTGACGTGTGCGTGACGTGTGAGCAGAGCGTGACGTGTGCGTGACGTGTGCGTGACGTGTGCGTGACGTGTGCGTGACGTGTGAGCAGAGCGTGACGTATACGTGTGCGTGACGTGTGAGCAGAGCGTGACGTGTGCGTGACGTGTGAGCAGAGCGTGACGTGTGCGTGACGTGTGAGCAGAGCGTGACGTGTGCGTGACGTGTGAGCAGAGCGTGACGTGTGCGTGACGTGTGAGCAGAGCGTGACGTATACGTGTGCGTGACGTGTGAGCAGAGCGTGACGTGTGAGCAGAGCGTGACGTGTGCGTGACGTGTACGTGTGCGTGACGTGTGAGCAGAGCGTGACGTGTGCGTGACGTGTGCGTGACGTGTGCGTGACGTGTGCGTGATGTGTGAGCAGAGCGTGACGTGTGCGTGACGTGTGAGCAGAGCGTGACGTGTGCATGACGTGTACGTGACGTGTGCGTGACGTGTGAGCAGAGCGTGACGTGTGAGCAGAGCGTGACGTGTGCGTGACGTGTGAGCAGAGCGTGACGTGTGAGCAGAGCGTGACGTGTGCGTGACGTGTGCGTGACGTGTGAGCAGAGCGTGACGTTTGCGTGACGTGTGCGTGACGTGTGAGCAGAGCGTGACGTGTGCGTGACGTGTGAGCAGAGCGTGACGTGTGAGCAGAGCGTGACGTGTGAGCAGAGCGTGACGTGTGCGTGACGTGTGAGCAGAGCGTGACGTGTGAGCAGAGCGTGACGTGTGCGTGACGTGTGAGCAGAGCGTGACGTGTGCGTGACGTGTGAGCAGAGCGTGACGTGTGCGTGACGTGTGAGCAGAGCGTGACGTGTGCGTGACGTGTGAGCAGAGCGTGACGTATACGTGTGCGTGACGTGTGAGCAGAGCGTGACGTGTGAGCAGAGCGTGACGTGTGCGTGACGTGTACGTGTGCGTGACGTGTGAGCAGAGCGTGACGTGTGCGTGACGTGTGCGTGATGTGTGAGCAGAGCGTGACGTGTGCGTGACGTGTGAGCAGAGCGTGACGTGTGCATGACGTGTACGTGACGTGTGCGTGACGTGTGAGCAGAGCGTGACGTGTGAGCAGAGCGTGACGTGTGCGTGACGTGTGAGCAGAGCGTGACGTGTGAGCAGAGCGTGACGTGTGCGTGACGTGTGCGTGACGTGTGAGCAGAGCGTGACGTGTGCGTGACGTGTGCGTGACGTGTGAGGAGAGCGTGACGTGTGCGTGACGTGTGAGCAGAGCGTGACGTGTGAGCAGAGCGTGACGTGTGAGCAGAGCGTGACGTGTGCGTGACGTGTGAGCAGAGCGTGACGTGTGAGCAGAGCGTGACGTGTGAGCAGAGCGTGACGTGTGCGTGACGTGTGCGTGACGTGTGTGTGACGTGTGAGCAGAGCGTGACGTGTGTGTGACGTGTGCTTGACGTGTGAGCAGAGCGTGATGTGTGCGTGACATGTGCGTGACGTGTGA